>NC_140922.1:2451771-2545297 GCF_045865225.1 Trachurus japonicus | reverse complement strand
TTTTTTCAAACTCCACACAGACCCGTGTTCGTATCCCGAGTGGAAGCTTCATCAAAATTTCATTCTAAATGACTGTAAACTCTTTGAAAAACGCTTGAGAAATGTTTGATTAGATTTGGAAATTGCACCATTATTTAATTATTATAGTATCATCTTATTGGAAAGTGGTACATCCTACTGTTTTAAATTCACTACACACTTTGCTGTTGTTTTGGCTGCTACTATTGTAACAAAGATACAAAGTAGCAGCCAAAAGAACAATATGTGTAATACTGTAGATACAGTAGATAGATAAGGCATCATCTTTACTCCATCCTTACCTGTATGCAAACTGCAGTGGGTCTAATACAGGGTTGACCTCTGTACTAATACCATGGACTTTTCAAAACATACTGACGGTAGTAGTAATAGTAGTAGTTGTGAGAGTCCTACTTTTCTTTTCTAAGTATTTTAGACTACAGAATTAAATTTTACTCTGAGATATTGAGGTATGAAAAAAAATAAAGTAATTAGGCAGAACAATTAACATGTTGATCATATTGACAGTTTTAATATTTACAATGTATCAACATGACAGAATACTGGAAAACAAGAATATGATGTTGGATTGCAACAGATGTACATAAATATGAAACGTGGAATATTAAAGGTCAAGACAACTATATACATGTGTATGACAAAATATTTCAAACTTTGTGCACTGTTTTACTGTAAGTTCACTTACACACTTTGTTGTTGTTTTGGCATACAAAGTAGCAGCCAAAAGAACAATATGTGCAATACTGTAGATATAGATAGATAGATAGATAGATAGATAGATAGATAGATAGATAGATAGATAGATAGATAGATAGATAGATATTTACAAATTATTATATTTACATCTACTATATATATGTACATTATGATACAGTAGATAGATAGATAGATAGATAGATAGATAGATAGATAGATAGATAGATAGATAGATAGATATTTACATATTTACAAATGATTATATTTACATCTACTATATATATATATGTACATTATGATACAGTAGATAGATAGATATTTACAAATGATTATATTTATATCTACTATATATATGTACAGTATGATACAGTGCATAGAGAGAACATGTAAACATACAAAACAATAACTTGGTTCTCTCTATTCAACATCACAAACTATGTACAACATTTACATACATATTTACAACATATACTGTACATCACTTCTTTCTGTCCTCCACCCATCTCTGCTTCTCTGCCTCATAGAAAGGAGAGGCCTGAAACTCCCCCCAGGTCATCTCCTTGGCCATGCCCTTCTCCTTGAAGAGAGAGAACACCTTGGAGGGGCAGTAAATGTATTTCCCTGCCACTCCAGGGAAGCAGGTGTGGATGTGGGGGCTGTTTGGTCCCTGTTTCACCTCCAAGTGGCAGAATCTGCAGAGGCGGCCTCCTTTCTCAGACTCCGGCCTTTTCCTCTTCTTGTCTGCTCTCTCCTCAGCCCGTTTTCTGGCAGCTTCCAGCTCCCTTTGGAAGAACTCTGTCCCCTGGAACTCTTCAAAGGGCATTCTAGGGTCAGAGAGTCCATCAGCAGCGTAGACCTGGTGCACTTTCTTGGAGAAGTAGAAATAGCGGATAGGCCCCTGCTGGAAAAAAAAGTGCACCGATGACCCGTCACCCTCATAACGGGCTTCGGCTGTCCGCAGGCGAGAAAGGTCTTTGTCTGCCTCTTCTTCTGCTCCTGCTGCTGTTGTTGCTGCTGCTGCTGCTGCTGCTGCTGCCTCTGTTGCTTCTCCAAGATGCTCTCCACAATCTTCTCAATAGAGTCTTGAGACAGAGGTGTGGAGAGAGCAGGTGGATTCACAACAGCTGGCTTCAGAGTGACCACTGGCACACTGGCAGTCTCACTCCCCTCCGACAGAGCGTGCCACAGCTGCTGAGTCTGCAGGAGTTTCTCCTGGCTCGTGTTCAGGGAGGAGCTGGTGTTCAGCAGTTTTGCCAGGTGCTTCACATACCGCGATATGTGCAGCCTGGTTGTGGGGTGCAGCAAGCTGTTGGGATCAGAGGCAGACTGATGGACCATGTCTGCGTACTCCTGATCCACACGCCGCAGCATGTCCTCCTCCCCACGATGCTTCTGCAGCAAGCCATCGATGGCAGCCTTCATGGGTGGAGTCCAGCGTGTGTGGTCCAGCACAAACACACACCCACCTGTCTTGATGGGACCGGTGCGTGCACTCCGTGGCGATGACCTCAGTTCAGCGGCAGTGGCAGGGCCTGTGACATTTCTGGAACATAATAAAGCAGTAGGACATCCTCAGTTAATCATGTTATTACATTAAAACATAACCCAAACTTTTATACACAAAGAATTACGTCAATTTACCCTGTGCTGCTGGATGATCCTTATCTTCTGCTGGCATTTCGTGCTTCAGCAGCACGCCAGCAGAGAGGACAGGGACGACAGGCGCAGTCAGGCCAGAGGACAGTGTCTGGCTGGAGGAGGGTGCTGTGTCTGGGGCTTGGCCTTTGACAGGAGAGGGTGTCGGCACAGGGGACAGAGGTGGAGGAGAAACAGTTCTGTCTCTTTTCTGTGTCCGGTGTTTGTCCCAGTCCAGAGGCACCGGTCGACAGCCTGGCTCTCTGTACTCAAGGCCGAACTTCTCTCCAGTGTCCCTGTCAGAGAGGCAGAGAGCAGGGTACTTCTGCTGGCCTGTCACACTCTGGGAGGCAGAGTTCAGCTCGGCAATCAGCGCTGGGTCGAAGACAGCAGGGAGGATGACACCGGGCTGCTTCAGGTCCACCAGCCGCTGGTAGTTCCAGCGCGCCACCCCTGTCATGCCCTGGGCCTGGAACAGCTCAGGGGAGACTTGAGTCCCGGTGACCCAGTGAGCCTGGTGGCAGTGGAACCCCTCCTGCTGTGATGTACCTCTGACTGGGATCCAGAGGGGGACTGCTGCACCTTCCCCAGGTACGTGGTTGAGCTGCAGGGTGCCGCCGTACCTGTACATGATGCCCTCTTTGAGCTCAGGGTCACTCAGGCAACCACGGAGAACGTGGACGCGCTGGATGCGCCACGTCTTCACCGTGGATGCCTTGAAGAGGGGGACGTTGTTGGGGTCCGTTGCCACGTGGAAATGTTGCAGCACTTTCTCCACTCTGTCCAGCAGCTCCATGGGCTGGGGCACTTTGGTCCTGCAGTGCTCGCGGATGTGCTGCTTGGTGGGGTTGGGTGGCTGGATGCCGCAAAACTCATAAGCAGCCCGGAGCTTCTTCAGGTCATCCTGGTCCACCACAGAGAAGGCAGCTGAGAGGGGCTGGCAGAAAGTGCTGAACAGAGGGTGATGCTCAGAGGTGCACTCTCGGGTAAAACGTCTCATGCAGTGGAACAAGTCCAGCTTCACAACGATGTTGTTGTTGTAACATGAGCGTGATGCACATGAGTTTGCCAGCGGTCCAGAGGTGGCCTCAGCAACAATGGAGGGGGTGGTCTTCCAGGCGTCCCAGTGAAGATGTTCCCCAGGAGCAGAGTCTGGGATCCTAAACGGAGCACAGCAATCCCTACACACCAAAGAAAGCAAGACGGAGTGCAATTTAGATTAATGAAAGAAACAATTTCTGTTAATTGTATATCAGTGAAAAGACAACATGGCTGTTCTCACCTGTCCATCCAGTGGTAGCCTGCCTTTTCCACTGCGGCGTCGATGTACCTCTTCTGCAGTCCCTGGTACATCGACTCCAAGGACTTCTCAGCCTCAGACTGAACCATCACCCAGGAAGCAATGAGCCAGTTCTCGTTCATCACGGCGTAACTGGACATAACGCCGTTACCTTCCGTGCCACTTTCCTGGTGTGGTCAGATCTGAAAACCTGTCCAAAAGTTCCCTGGAGGAGTTTGGACATGGCCGGCTCCTGACGTCTGTACTCATCCAGCAGGCAGTCAGTCAGGTAGTGGGCCGACACAGAGACCCCACACCAGCCATCTGGATCCTCGTACGACCCGAAAGCCTGTGGTGTGTTCTCCTTCCTCAGGAACTGCGCCATGGTCTTCTGCCCATACACCCCAGCCTCAGCATCCCTGACACTCTCAATGGCGTGCAGGTACGCCAGGTGAGCTCGTTCATACTTGAGGTGCATGAGCTCGTTCACCTGGTTTGCCATGTCTGTGGGGGACTTGCCAGTGCGCCTCAGCTCATCCATCACAGACTTGCAGATGGCCTTCTTGTAGGTCAGGAATGCAGGCAGGAGGTTGGTGAAGCGCTTGGGCAGTTTCTCCAGCCACCGGGGACTGTCAGCAGACCAGATCCTCCGACAGTCCTTGCAGCAGAGTCGAGAGGAGAAGATGTAATACTGGCCACTGGTGCCAACAATCACCCGGGGCCTGCCCACGCCAGCAGAGACCACCCGAGGATGACGGCAGTCATGGAGGCACGGCAGGGTGTAATTGTTCCTCAGCCTGACCATGATGTCACTCTCGGGCTTCCAGATAAAGAAGGGGTGCAGCTGGAAGAAGTTGGGAGATGGGAGGTCAGCCACTGTGTCAATGAGCTCCGGCTGCGGAGGAAGACGCCACAGTGAAATGCTGTTTCCTGGGTGACAAACTGGGCGTGACCCTGGCCACAGTCCGAGATCCTGCAGCTCAGTCTTCATCCACAGCCTCTGCTGCCGGGAACAGCTCCAGGTGACCGTGTACTGCTCAGGCCCAAGCAGAGTAACAGGGACAGGGAGCTGTGCTGGAGGGACTGGATAAAACAAGGAGACAAACAGTAGAAAAATCATTATAGTTAGTGTGAAAAGCTTTGATAAAATGAAATGATTATAGCAGAGTTGCAGAGGGGGTTTCTTCACACTGTCTTACCGTCTTCACCTTTGTCCTCAAAAGTCAGGACCTTGCGCGCAGCAGTGAGAGCAGGACTTGTGCTGGGTCCTGAAAAAAATATAATCTTTCTGTTTTGCATTTGTACAGGATATAAACATGGCAATATGTTGGCTAAAGTGAATGAAATGCTTCATGCAATTAGCAGATATGTCGTTAAATGTCAGCTGTATACTACAATGTGAACTGACCTGCAGTTGACTCAGTCCTCTCCTCCTCTGTTGGACCTGCAGTCTCCTTCAAGAGGAACGCCAACTGTGGTGGGAGGGGCACAGGTGTCTTCCTCTGAGCTCCTGATGAGGCTGGAGCTACAGGAGAGTTAAATATAAAAAACAAAACAATTATAATCATATTTAATATGTCATATTTAACTCAAGTTAACACATGATTTGTTTACATGGACCGATTTCTGTGTTTTTACCATGAGCTGGAGATGCCTGCAGTTTAACAGTTGTATCAGGAGGGGGAGCAGATGATGCAGCAGATGGAACTACAAAAGAAAAACAAATTAATCACTTATATTCAGAATTCACAATGTCATCAGGTGTTGGTGTTAGTAGGAACTCAAACAGCCATAAACTTGCTACTTCCACTTCTCATAACTTCACAAAGTTAAATTGATTAATTACATGGCAGGCAACAAATCAGACGACACTACTCACTAACCTAAGTGGGAGGAGCAGTATGACACAACAAACAAGCATGCAAGTGTTAGCAGACAAGACTGCTTCATTTGTTTTAAAACAACATGCATGGAGAACAACGGTGTATACTTACCATCTTTGCTGTTGAAATCAGTTCATGGTGGCAGGCATCAATTCATAGTCCATAGGACAGTTAACACAACTCCAGCATAGGGCCGTATTATTAAAGGAACGGGGCCAGAACGTGGCCAGAACACAAACATAATAGTTAAAAACAGGCTCAGGTTTGGAGGGCATTTCATCATGTCAAAGAATTGTACTCCAGTCCTGAAACCCTGAATTTAAGAACCTGTCTTTGCTCCTGACGGCACTCCTGGTGTGGTAGCTGCTGCTACTGGCACATCACCTGGTTACACACAGAGAAATAAATAGAGGAGACATCAGATACAAAACATAACCATCATCAATTATGACATTTAGTGTAGAAAAACGTGTACTTACAGCTCTGCACCTGAAGCTTGGAGGGTGTTATGCTCAGCATCGCTCTCTCCAACTCAGTATCTTCATCCATCACTTTGTTGTACAGAAGTGTGTATAAAACAAGATTTAGTTTGCATTAAAAGAAGCTGTAATTTGTTACATGTAAAGTATATTTCTATATAGATATAGATGATACAGATTTAAAGCACTATTTCTGGCCAGACAAGAGAACTAACTTTACATATCATGTACAAAATATGAATAAAAGAACTTACCTGTGGGATTGGCTGGGGCACTTGAGGCACCTGTGGAAGCAGCAGCAGACTGTTGCCTCTTCCTCAGGTACTGCTGCAGCTTGGCCATGCGTGTCCCTGGGGCGCAGTTCCTCCCCAGGATGAAGTTGGCGTAGCCATCAGCCCTGCTGTCCCACACCTCCTTCCAGGTGCTCTTGGCCCGGGTGCCAAAGCCCACGAGCTGGTCGTCCTCCGCTGAGCCTGCTGCAACACCCACTTCCTTGGCCTCGTACGCCAGAAGGGACTGGATCTCAGTAAAACCGAGAGCATAGTGGACGAAAGATCTCAGGCTGTCCTTGCTAACGGCGGGCTAACGTTAACGTTAATATCGTTAATATCATAACGTTAACTTTATCACACAAGTATATTATCAAAAAACAATACTAAGTTAATTCATAGTTCAGTCCGTATTTACACAAAACCCGTTTGACAGAGACAAATCGTAGGCTACCGAGTGAATGAATGAATAGCGAACAGTAAAGTTTGAATGAGCGCGGAACATAAACCCGGTGATATGACAGTAAACTCATACTGTAGTGTTAAATTTATATATTAAAAAACATCATCTTACCTTTGATAAATGTACTCTTACGTGAAATTCTCGGCTGTGTCTGTGGGCTCGACTGGTCTCCAACAGAAGTCAGCGTAGAATGAATGACAGCTCATAGAAAACAATGTAAGTGATTGGGAACAGCGCCACCGGGGCGTAGCGGCCAAAAATATATTACATCCGTAGTGGTTTAGCACTACCATAGAGAATGAATGAGAAACGGTTTAGGGATTTTAGCTAAACAATTCCCGGCCTCCGCGCGGGAGGCCCGGGTTCGATTCCCGGCCAATGCAAAGAGCCTTTTCCTTTGCCTGGGTTTGAATCCCCAACAGCTCAACCCACTCCACATTACCATATCATCCTAGTGGTCGATCGCACAATATCTTTTTCGGGCGTTTGGCCGTTTATTGACAACGACACGGTGGTGATGCACCGATGCAACAAAGAGCAGCAAAATGATAGTCTTTTTCCTTGCTTCTGGTTGCCTAAAACCTCAACAACGTGTACCGTCACTCACGCACACCAAAAGCACAGCACCTCACAGGGATCAAGATGTGGGAAAAGCACAGGCCGTCAGAAGTGGGATTCGAACCCACTCCTCCAGGGTAGACTGCGACCTGAACGCAGCACCTTAGTGGTTCTGGCCTGCCGCGCGGGAGGCCTGGGTTCGATTCCTGGCCGCTGCAAACACCTGGAAATTGCACAGCACATCACCTCACAGGGATCAAGATGTGCTTCTGGTTGCCTAAAACCTCAACAACGTGTACCGTCACTCACGCACACCAAAAGCACAGCACCTCACAGGGATCAAGATGTTGGAAAAGCACAGGCCGTCAGAAGTGGGATTCGAACCCACTCCTCCAGGGTAGACTGCGACCTGAACGCAGCACCTTAGTGGTTCTGGCCTGCCGCGCGGGAGGCCTGGGTTCGATTCCTGGCCGCTGCAAACACCTGGAAATTGCACAGCACATCACCTCACAGGGATCAAGATGTGGGAAAAGCACAGGCTGTCAGAAGTGGGATTCGAACCCACGCCTCCAGGGGAGACTGCGACCTGAACGCAGCGCCTTAGACCGCTCGGCCATCCTGACTGAGAAAATGGCCCTGAGCCCGTCACGTGTGAGCCAAAGCAGGGAATGACATCACCTGCAAAGTCAGTCACAAGGCAATGTTAAACTTACATTTAACATGAAGAAAAGCAGGGGGGTGTCGACAGGTAATTCCCAGGTACTGGCGAAAGAGGGCTGAATTGCGACGGCAGAGAAGAGGCGGCCTTCGTAACGGGCGGCTTCCAAACAGTCAGGTCCCACCGAGATTTGAACTCGGATCGCTGGATTCAGAGTCCAGAGTGCTAACCATTACACCATGGAACCGCTGGGCCGAAGCTTTCGTCTGCTGATCGACCGCGTGGTCCAACCAGATGTAAAGGTTACGTTTAAGCACTTAACACGCGTGGTTCCGTCACATTTGTATTTGCACACGGGACGGACAAAAGTGCGCCTGCCCTTCCTTCCACTGTCTCTGCCTGCCTGATTTCTCCACCCCGTCTCTGGCTTTGGTATCATATCCACGTTTAAATGCCTGGGAGGCGTACCTCGGAGCTTGCAAGACTTCCCAGAAGAAAGAGAAGCAACATCCTTTCCAAGGTAAGGGCAAGTTTTTGTTGTTGTGTTTTTCTTGCCGGATCATCCTGCTGTTTGATAGCAAATTATCTTTCCGATGTTTGGCCTGTTCTGCAGCAGTGACCAAAAGAAGCCTTAGTCACAGCTTGATACTTAGTGATTAGGTAGCCAGCTACCGTCACACAGCTAGAGTAGATTGGCCCCGTTCAGAGGACCCTTGTTGGATGGCCAAGAAAAGAGCTGAGGCAGTGTATCAGTGGTGGAGTTCTCGCCTCCCGCGTGGGAGGCCTGGGTTCGATTCCTGGCTCTTGCTTAAGGCGGGCTTACACTGCACGACTATTTGTCTGTTCACATCTCAAACTGCACGAGCTTCCCTCTTCAGTCCTACGTCTCAGATCAGTCTCAGACCCCCACTAATTGCACGTCGTTCTACGATTGCGCTCCACCACGATTACCCTGCGATGCCGCTGAGATTTGTGCTGCTCTATAATTGCTCTATTGTAAACCTCAAATTGACATTGGTTCCTGATATTGGTTCCTATATAGCAGAGTCCATGTGGAAGATCAGACCGACACCGAAAAACACACACACAGACAGCGCGCATCACCTCCAAGGCCGGTGCTGCAGAGAGAGAGAGAGAGAGAGAGAGAGAGAGAGAGAGAGAGAGAGAGAGAGAGAGAGAGAGAGAGAGAGAGAGAGAGAGAGAGAGAGAGAGAGCGGCGCTCTCCAGCCAGCTGACGTGTAGCTCACCTGCAGCTCACCTGCAGCTGTCAGAGGAGCCTCGCTGGTTCTCTCTCTCGCCTGCACTTTGTTTAAAAATTCAGCTGATCAGGAGCCAGAGCTCAGTGGAAGTGGCTGGTGTGTAGGCTCGCTATTTTATACTGTAACGGCAAGAAAAAATAATCGTCCTCAATTGCTGATTGATAGTGTGTGTACATTTGTCGGGCTGAGCTTCCATCACGGACTGCGCTGCATACTGATCATCACCCGGTCACCCTGTCTGTCACAGCTGTGGTCTAACTTCAGCTTCTCACTTCCCTGTCCCTCCTCTCTCTGTCTGCCCGTTCTAACTCCATCTGACGAGGTTCAGCATCCTCAGGTTCACAAAGGCTCTGTGCTCTGTGCTAAAACAATCTGTCATGGTAAAAACTTGTCGTATGTGCAGAATCGTGACGTAGGACCCCATACATTGTCCGTCACGACGAGAAATTTTCTGGCATGTCAGAAATTAATCGGGAGGTCGGCGACTCGTCTTTAGGACGTCGGGACGTGACGCAGAGCCTCACTAACCATACGTCCCGATTATGCTCACGACCCCGCGATTCCTCTAAGATTATGCAAATTAGGCTGCGACTCGTCTGGGACGAGAAAATCGTGGCAAAATCGTACAGTGTAAGCCCGCCTTTAACCGTGCACAGACCAAAAGAAGCCGTAGTCACAGCTTGATACTGAGTGGTAAGTTTGCCCTGGCTCTGGACAAAAATCCTCACTCTGCCGTTCTCTGTCAGTGGCGCGTGACATGACAGGCCTCCAGTAACACACGCTAGGTGGGCTTATGTCCAGAGCTGCGGCAGCCCCACTCTTGACTGAGGAGCGGCCCGTGTTTTGCGTGTGGGTCACATTGAGAGTTCGTCCTGATTTTACTCATCCTCCCACTCTGCCATGCGGGCCTTGTTGGCGCAGTAGGCAGCGCGTCAGTCTCATAATCTGATGGTCGTGAGTTCGAGCCTCACACGGGGCAGTGTATAGCTTTTGTCTAGTGCGGTTTGCACTGTGTCCCTAATGGCTGGCTCTGAGAGATTCTCAGTCACCCTGTTCCTGGTTATCCAAGTGTGGGGTCGTGAAAAAGCCCACCGTTCTCTGCGGGTTTGTTTGCACTTCTGATTGTAGCTTGGACAGGCGTTAAGAGTTGTTGGAATCACCTGAGACCACGTGTAAACGACCGTCGTCAGACCGTCTTGATTTCCTATTATTCCTCTGAGTCGGTTTTGCTATTCAAGCGGTTGTGGCCAGTTAATGTAAGGTCCTTGACAGTTCGTCAGGACAGTGCGCTGCTTTGGCAGGCAGGAGATTTGTTTGCTTCGGTATGACATCCATGTTTAAATGCCTGGCTGGGGCGCGTACCTCGTAGCCTTCACGACATCCTGGAAGAAAGAAAAGCAACATCCTTTCCCAGGTGAGTGGTATCTGTTTGGAAGAAAGGAACATGAGCCCGTAAAAGCCGGTTCATGGGGTGTCTGTGGGCCGTGGCGGCAAAGTGGTAGGAATGGTAAGCATTGGTGGTTCAGTGGTAGAATTCTCGCCTGCCACGCGGGGGCCAGCTGTGAATTCCCGTAACGGAGAAACAGCCAACCTTTTTTCTTTGTTGTTGTTTTGGCTGCTACCTTGTACGAAGATACAAAGTAGCAGCCAAAAGAACAATAGACTAGATACACTAGATAGACAGACAGACAGACAGACAGACAGACAGACAGACAGACAGATATTGTATGTGTTTAATAGCCAAGTGAATGATTCCGTTTAAGGCTATCTTTACTCCATCCTTACCTGTATGCAAACTGCAGTGGGTCTAATACAGGGTTGACCTCTGTACTAGTACCATGGACTTTTCGAAACATACTGATGGTAGTAGTAGTAGTTGTGAGAGTCCTACATTTCTTTTGGAAGTATTTTAGACTACAGAATTAAATTTTACTCTGAGATATTGAGGTATGAAAAAAATAAAGTAATTAGGCAGAATAATTAACATGTTGATCATATTGACAGTTTTAATATTTACAATGTATCAACATGAAAGAATACTGGAAAACAAGAATATGATTTTGGATTGCAACAGATGTACATAAAGATGAAACGTGGAATATTAAAGGTCAAGACAACTACTGTATCTACATACATCGACAACATATTTCAAACTTTGTGCACTGTTTTACTGTAAGTTTACTTACACACTTTGTTGTTGTTTTGGCATACGAAGTAGCAGCCAAAAGAACAATATGTGCAATACTCTAGATAGATAGATAGATAGATAGATATTTACAAATAATTATATTTACGTCTACTATATATATGTACAGTATGATACAGTAGATACATAGATAGATATTTACATATTTACAAATGATTATATTTACATCTACTATATATATGTACAGTATGATACAGTGCATAGAGAGAACATGTAAACATACAAAACAATAACTTGGTTCTCTCTATTCAACATCACAAACTATGTACAACATTTACATACATATTTACATCACTTCTTTCTGTCCTCCACCCATCTCTGCTTCTCTGCCTCATAGAAAGGAGAGGCCTGAACCCCCCCCCAGGTCATCTCCTTGGCCATGCCCTTCTCCTTGTAGAGAGAGAACACCTTGGATGGGCAGTAGATGTATTTCCCTGCCACTCCAGGGAAGCTGGTGTGGATGTGGGGGCTGTTTGGTCCCTGTTTCAACTCCAGGCAGAATCTGCAGAGGCGGCCTCCTTTCTCAGACTCCGGCCTTTTCCTCTTTTTGTCTGCTCTCCCCTCAGCCCGTTTTCTGGCAGCTTCCAGCTCTCTTTGAAAGAATTCTGTCCCCTGGAACTCTTCAAAGGGCATTCTGGAGTCAGAGAGTCCATCAGCAGCGTAGACCTGGTGCACTTTCTTGGAGCAGTAGAAGTAGCGGATAGGCCCCTGCTGGAAAAAGAAGTGCACCGATGACCCGTCACCCTCATAACGGGACTTCGGCTGTCCGCAGGCGAGAAAGGTCTTTGTCTGCCTCTTCTTCTGCTCCTGCTGCTGCTGTTGTTGCTGCTGCTGCTGCTGCTGCTGCTGCTGCCTCTGTTGCTTCTCCAAGATGCTCTCCACAATCTTCTCAATAGAGTCTTGAGACAGAGGTGTGGAGAGAGCAGATGGGTTAACAACAGCTGGCTTCAGAGTGACCACTGGTACACTGGCAGTGTCACTCCCCTCCGACAGAGCGTGCCACAGCTGCTGAGTCTGCAGGAGTTTCTCCTGGCTCGTGTTCAGGGAGGAGCTGGTGTTCAGCAGTTTTGCCAGGTGCTTCACATACCGCGATATGTGCAGCCTGGTGGTGGGGTGCAGCAAGCTGTTGGGATCGGAGGCAGACTGATGGACCATGTCTGCATACTCCTGATCCACACGCCGCAGCATGTCCTCCTCCCCACGATGCTTCTGCAGCAAGCCATCGATGGCAGCCTTCATTGGTGGAGTCCAGCGTGTGTGGTCCAGCACAAACACACGCCCACCTGTCTTGATGGGACCGGTGCGTGCACTCCGTGGCGATGACCTCAGCGGCAGTGGCAGGACCTGTGACACTTCTGGAACATAATAAAGCAATAGGACATCCTCAGTTAATCATGTTATTACATTAAAACATAACCCAAACTTTTATACACAAATAACTTACCCTGTGCTGCTGGATGATCCTTATCATCTTCTGCTGGCATTTCGTGCTTCAGCAGCACGCCAGCAGAGAGGACAGGGCCGACAGGTGGAGGAAATGTCAGGCCAGAGGACAGTGTCTGGCTGGAGGAGGGTGCTGTGTCTGGGGCTTGGCCTTTGACAGGAGAGGGTGTCGGCACAGGGGACAGAGGTGGAGGAGAAACAGTTCTGTCTCTTTTCTGTGTCGGGTGTTTGTCCCAGTCCAGAGGCACCGGTCGACAGCCTGGCTCTCTGTACTCAAGGCCGAACCTCTCTCCAGTGTCCCTGTCAGAGAGGCAGAGAGCAGGGTACTTCTGCTGGCCTGTCACACTCTGGGAGGCAGAGTTCAGCTCAGCAATCAGCACTGGGTCGAACACAGCAGGGAGGATGACACCTGGCTGCTTCAGGTCCACCAGCCGCTGGTAGTCCCAGCGCGCCACCCCTGTCATGCCCTGGGCCTGGAACAGTTCAGGGGAGACTTGGGTGACCCAGTGAGCCTGGTGGCAGTGGAACCCCTCCTGCTGCGATGTACCTCTGACAGGGATCCAGAGGGGGACTGCTGCACCTTCCCCAGGTACGTGGTTGAGCTGCAGGGTGCCGCCGTACCTGTACATGATGCCCTCTTTGAGCTCAGGGTCACTCAGGCAACCACGGAGAACGTGGACGCGCTGGATGTGCCACGTCTTCAGCATGGATGCCTTGAAGAGGGGGACGTTGTTGGGGTCCGTTGCCACGTGGAAATGTTGCAGCACTTTCTCCACTCTGTCCAGCAGCTCCATGGGCTGGGGCACTTTGGTCCTGCAGTGCTCGCGGATGTGCTGCTTGGTGGGGTTGGGTGGCTGGATGCCGCAGAACTCATAAGCAGCCCGGAGCTTCTTCAGGTCATCCTGGTCCACCACAGAGAAGGCAGCTGAGAGGAGCTGGCAGAAAGTGCTGAACAGAGGGTGATGCTCAGAGGTGCACTCTCATGTAAAATGTCTCATGCAGTGGAACAAGTCCAGCTTCACAACGATGTTGCTGTTGTAACAGGAGCGTGATGCACAAGAGTTTGCCAGCGGTCCAGAGGTGGCCTCAGCAATAATGGAGGGTGTGGTCTTCCAGGCATCCCAGTGGAGATTAGGGATGTCCCGATACCACTTTTTCACTTCCGATACGATACCAATATTGCAGCCTTCAATATCGGCCCGATACCGATATTGATCCGATATTAGGGGTGGTGAAAAAAAACGATTATTTATATTTTTCAAATTCTAATACAAAGGAGAGTCCTCCTGTTGCTGACTGACAGGCTGCCGCTGTCATGTTCTTCTATGGGACAGACAGTAGTGAGCTTACTTTTGAACTGTAAAATATTAAAAAATAAACCTTATTTACAACTGTCATTGAATTACTGTAGGTACATCAATGTCAAACAAAAGGCAAAATCTTCTTGCTTCAAGGTTTTATTTGTCACTCCAAATTGAAGATTATAGCCTGCCTTACAGTAAAAATGGCATACATAAAATAAAAAGAGGAGTAAAGCAATATATTAAGCAGCAATATTTAAGCATCAAAGATGTTTAATCATACCCACATAGTTTGAAACAACGTTCAAAACACACAGCCAGTGTCACAACTAAGCATAAAGCCCGCTAGCTTAATGCTAACGTATAATGTAAAACGCCATAGACAGGCTAACAGAAATTAGCATCGTTAATTTAATGCTGGCTTTAGCACTGTTACTCGCGCCCGGTGTGAACGCACCGTAACCTGACCGTAACACGGCACAACATGTGACAGCTGGTCTTCCTCCAGAAGAATCTGACCGCCGACCTTTAGAGCAATATAGCGCATTTACCGTTTATTAGCGGGCAAGCGCGACCTGTCCATGCACCTGTGTCTCTCTGTGTGTGTGTGTGTGTGTGTGTGTGTGTGTGTGTCGCACACACGCTGTTGTTGTTGTGATCATGTGATCTCTGCATGCTGGAGCCGGCCGCTCTTCTTCTCTGGCAGGCGGCGCACTACCGCCACCTACTGTGTTGGAGTGTGAACGAGAGTCACCTATTCATATGGGACAGAAGTGCTGGAGCGGAATAATGGACTACTTTTATCGGAGCGTTTATATCGGAGATTTTAGATGCAGTCCGATATAATCCGATATTCGTTTTTTTGGCTGATATCGGACATAAATCCGATATCAATATCGGATCGGGACATCCCTAGTGGAGATGTTCCCCAGGAGCAGAGTCTGGGATCCTAAACGGAGCACAGCAATCCCTAAACACCAAAGAAAGCAAGACGGAGTGCAATTTAGATTAATGAAAGAAACAATTTCTGTTAATTGTATATCAGTGAAAAGACAACATGGCTGTTCTCACCTGTCCATCCAGTAGCCTGCCTTTTCCACTCCGGCGTCGATGTACCTCTTCTGCAGTCCCTGGTACATCGGCTCCAAGGACTTCTCAGTCTCAGACTGAACCATCACCCAGGAAGCAATGAGCCAGTTCTCATTCATGACTGCGTAACTGGACATAACGCCGGACGCCAGCGTTACCTTCCGCGCCACTTTCCTGGTGTGGTCAGATCTGAAGACCTGTCCAAAAGTTCCCTGGAGGAGTTTGGACATGGCCGGCTCCTGACGTCTGAACTCGTCCAGCAGGCAGTCAGTCAGGTAGTGGGCCGACACAGAGACCCCACACCAGCCATCTGGATCCTCATATGACCTGAAAGCCTGTGGTGTGTTCTCCTTCCTCAGGAACTGCGCCATGGTCTTCTGCCCATACATCCCAGCCTCAGCATCCCTGACACTCTCGATGGCGTGCAGGTACGCCAGGTGAGCTCGCTCATACTTGAGGTGCATGAGCTCGTTCACCTGGTTTGCCATGTCTGTGGGGAACTTGCCAGTGCGCCTCAGCTCATCCATCACAGACTTCTTGTAGGTCAGGAATGCAGGCAGGAGGTTGGTGAAGTGCTTGGGCAGTTTCTCCAGCCACCGGGGACTGTCAGCAGACCAGATCCTCCGACAGGCCTTGCAGCAGAGTCGAGAGGAGAAGATGTAATACTGGCCACTGGTGCCAACAATCACCCGGGGCCTGCCCACGCCAGCAGAGACCACCCGAGGATGACGGCAGTCATGGAGGCAAGGCAGGGTGTAATTGTTCCTCAACCTGACCATGATGTCACTCTCGGGCTTCCAGATGAAAAACGGGTGCAGCTGGAAGAAGTTGGGAGATGGGAGGTCAGCCACTGTGTCGATGAGCTCAGGCTGTGGAGGAAGACGCCACAGTGAAATGCTGTTTCCTGGGTGACGAACTGGGCGTCATCCACAGCCTCTGCTGCCGGGAACAGCTCCAGGTGACCGTGTACTGCTCAGGCCCAAGCAGAGTAACAGGGACAGGGAGCAGAGTTGCAGAGGGGGTTTCTATACACTGTCTTACCGTCTTCACCTCTGTCCTCAAAAGTCAGGACCTTGCGCGCAGCAGTGACAGCAGGGCTTGGCTGGGTCCTGAAAAAAATATAATCTTTCTGTTATGCATTTGTACAGGATATAAACATAGAAACATGTTGGCTAAAGTGAATGAAATGCTTCATGCAATTAGCAGATATGTAATTAAATGTCAGCTGTATACTACAATGTGAACTGACCTGCAGTTGACTCAGTCGTCTCCGCCTCTGTGGAACCTGCAATGTCCTTCATGAGGAACGCCAACTGTGGTGGGAGGGGCACAGGTGTCTTCCTCTGAGCTCCAGGTGAAGATGGAGCTACAGGAGAGTATAAAAAACAAAACAATTTTAATCATATTTAAATCAAGTTAACACATGATTTGTTCACATGGACTGGATTTCTGTGTTTTTACCATGAGGTGGAGATCAATCAATCAATCAATCAATCAATCAATCAATCAATCAATTTGTTTATTTCGGGCATGTCAATTTAAATCATCATCATCACACTTCATCATCAAATAATACGCCTAGATGCCTGCAGTTTAGTAGTTGTATCAGGTGGGGGAGCAGATGATGCAGCAGATGGAACTACAAAAGAAAAACAAATTAATCACTTATATTCCGAATTCACAATGTCATCAGGTGTTGGTGTTAGTAGGAACTCAAACAGCCATAAACTTGCTACTCCCACTTCTCATAACTTCACAAAGTTAAATTGATTAATTACATGGCAGGCAACAAATCAGATGACACTACTCACTAACCTACTGTAGGTGGGAGGAGCAGTATGACACAACGAACAAGCATGCAAGTGTTAGCAGACAAGACTGCTTCATTTGTTTTAAAACAACATGCATGGAGAACAACGGTGTATACTTACCATCTTTGCTGTTGAGATCAGTTCATGGTGGCAGGCATCAATTCATAGTCCATAGGACAGTTAATACAACTCCAGCATAGGGCCGTATTATTAAAGGAACGGGGCCAGAACGTGGCCAGAACAAGGCCAGAATGTGGCCAGAACACAAACATAATAGTTGCTGAGCCTGCTGCAACACCCACTTCCTTGGCCTCATACGCCAGAAGGGACTGGATCTCAGTAAAACCGAGAGCATAGTGGACGAAAGATCTCAGGCTGTCCTTGCTATGCCCCTCGGTCGTACAGATTCCCATGGCCTCCTCCTTCTGGACGTGCTTGATGAGGTACACGGTGTACCCGATGTTGTTCATCAAGAGCCACCGGAAGGACTTCCCCTTGTGCTTCCCAAACTGCAGGATGTAGTCTCCAAGCACCTCTGTCATGTCGGAGGCATCGCCTCCTCTCTGACGGACGAGAGCCAGAGCGTTCTGCCGCACCTGGTCCTCCCTCATGGGTGCAGACTTGTCCTGCAGAGTGGGGTCGTCCTTGATCCTCCTGGCTTCAGCAGACGGGTCCTGGAGGAGAAACCCAAGTGGTCCCTTGCGGAACACAACACTGAGTCTCCCAGGGAAAAAAGACATCTGCATCTTGATCTGCCATAAAAGAAAAACAGAATTTTAAGTTTATTTTACATTTAAAGTTATGACATTTCAGCAGATAAGGAAACAAAATTATTTAATAGTATAAATCTTACCCAACTAATTAAGGAGCCAACCCGTATCACCCCCAGAACACAATCATTGCTTGACTGGATTCTTGTGTCACACCCTGATAGAATCCTAAAGGCTGGTATCATGTCTGACTGCTTCAGTGACCATTCAATCATTTTTTTGTGTATGGAAAATTAAATTAGTTAAATTACCCCCTAAGTTAATCAAAATTAGACAATATAAGAAACTGAACTCTGATTTATTTATTAACGATTTGATTAATATTAACTGGGACAGATACCAACTTATACCGAATGTTCAGGATGCTTGGGATTTTCTGTATGATGAATTTACTGATGTTGTTGATAGACATGCACCTTGGAGAACTGTCAAAGTCAAGGGCAAACATCTCCCATGGATCAACTCTGATCTTATAAGTCTCTTTAGAGAGAGGGACAAAGCGTGGGCAACTTATCGTCGAACTCGTGACAATGCTGATTGGGAAGTGTACCGGCAACTACGTAACATAAGCAAAACAAAAACACGGAACGCAAAATCCAACTACTATAAAGAATCTCTCACATCTAACTTTAAGAATCCTAAACAATTCTGGAATCAAATTAAAACCATTATCAATACATCAGATAAACACTCTATTAATAAAATAAGAGCTGATGATACTATAATCCATGATTCACCAACTATTGCCCAAACTTTCAATCAGCACTTCTCGACTGTATGTTCCTCACTGCTACCTGAATCTAATATTATATCCTCCTCTAGCCATATTTCAGCCTGTCCCAGTTCTAGTTCCTTTTCATTTAGGAAAATCTCACCATTAGAAGTTCAGAATGCCATCAATGACCTGAAGGTGAATAGCAGTCCAGGACTTGATGGTTTAGAGAACAGGTATATTAAGTTAGCTTCCCATGTTCTAATATATCCACTTGCTGTTCTATTTAACCTTTCATTGTCCACCTGTGAGATACCAGCTGTTTGGAAATGTGCTCGCATCACCCCGCTCCATAAAGGAGGCGATGTACTTGACCCCAATAATTACAGACCAATCTCTATCATATGTTCCATCGCTAAAGTATTCGAAAAGTTAATTTATAATCAACTTTCTCACTATCTCACAATTAACAATATATTAACTCCTTTCCAGTCGGGTTTCAGGTCGAACTATTCAACAACAACTGCTCTTTTGAAATTTACAAATGATGTGTTTTCTGCTGCTGAAAATGGTGAACTCACTGGTGCAATCTTTATTGATTTAAGTAAAGCTTTTGATTTTGTTGATCGTTATTTTTTATTAGACAAACTGTACAATATTGGTCTCTCTCTCAATGCAGTCCAGTGGTTTAGCTCTTACCTTCACAACAGAAAACAGTGTGTTGTCTTAAATGGATATCAATCTGATTTTCTTACTCAACAATGTGGTGTCCCTCAGGGGTCAACTCTTGGCCCACTTCTATTTTCGATCTATGTAAATAATCTCCCAACAAGTCTTACTAAATGCCGTGTTCAACTTTATGCTGATGACACCGTCATATATACATCCCAGTCTGACATAACTCAAATTCAGTCCTCCCTTCAGTCCGATTTTATTTCTGTCCAGGAATGGTTGTCTTGTAATAAACTCCTTCTTAACAAATCAAAATCCTATATTATGATATTTGGTACCAGACAAAAACTTAAATCCATCCCTGGTTCTTGTGTTATAAATTGTAATGACGGCTCTCCACTGCATAAAGTTGACACCTTCAAATATCTCGGTGTTTGGCTAGACTCTGAACTTACTTTTAAATCTCACATTAATCATCTTTTACGCAAAGTCAATTTTGGGATTAATATGTTGTATCGTTCTCGTACTTGTTTCTCATTTAATGTACGTAAGAAACTGGCCACTCAACTTATACTCCCAATTATAGATTATTGTGATGTTATATATCAAAGTGCCCATAAATCAGACCTTGCCTCACTCAACATAGCCTATAACAGACTCTGTAGATTTGTCCTTGGATGTCCTTTTCTTACTCATCACTGCACAATGTACACTAGACTCAACTGGCCAACATTGAACATGAGAAGACACATGCACTGGTTACAGCTGATATACAAATGTATTTATTTTAATTACCCATCCTATCTACAGCAGTATCTTATACCATATACAACAAGTTATCATATCAGACATTCATCGCAGCCCTTTTTTTCTGTTCCCAATGTCATTAAATCATTTGGTAGAAGAGCTTTTATGTTTAAAGCACCTGCAGATTGGAACAACCTTCCTGCTAATATCAGATCCAGTTCCTCTCTTGGTATTTTCAAGCATGCTTTGTCTTCTCATCTCATGGTGACCTGTTCCTGTTTTCACTGAAGACGCATTTCTGATTTGTTGATCTGTTACTTATCATTATATACTGTCTTTTTAGTCCCAGTGTTGACCTTTGTGGCCCTACTATGGTTGTTTTGTTTTGTTTTGTCCCAATGTAGTTACAATAACTGTGGTTTGTCCTTGTTTGTACTATTGTTCTTGTCTTTTGGTTTGCTTGTTTTGTTTGTTTATTTGTCTGTTTGTTTTTCTATATTGTTGAGAACATGTTTGTCTGTTGAATCTATGTTTGTCTATATGTTTGGACCCCCTCGAAAACGAGATGATACATCTCAAGGGGTTTTATCCAAATAAACAAATTTCAATATTTCAGGTTTGTTTTTGCATCACATTTATTTTGTTATTCTATTTATTTAACAACCTGGGGCCTCATTTATCATTGTGGATACACCTTTTTTTACACCCTTTTCCCCCCGTTTTGTGCGTACGCACTTTTCTCCGCCAAATTTGGGATCTATCAAGCCAAAACCTGACGGGGAAAAGTGCGGACATTTACACCCATTTTGACCCTGGCGTACCGTGATTTACACCTGTTTTGAGGAACAGGAGGAATTGGCGACACCGTTGCTGAGTCAGAGAACTGCAGTGTGAGAGGGAGAGAGGAGCGGAGTACATTTAGAAGAGCACAGTAGGATTTTTTTGAAGTAATTGTGGTAGTGGTGGACCGTTGATGCTGGCAATCCAACCCGCTCTATAACAACACTAGGCTATATGTTAAAGCAGAAGTAAGTGGTCCGGTCGTTTTCGCTAATGCTGCGTTCCAGGCAGGCTTTTGAAATTGTAAATTACAGCTTCAAGTCACAGCTTACGACTTTGTAGCGTTCCAGGCAACCCACTCGTGTTTTTCCGACCTGTTTTACCGGTGAAAGTCACTATAACGGCCACTCGTAACTTCCGACCGGTGAACTCGTACCAGATCGAACTGGTACCACTTCACGGTCGGAAAAATACGAGTTTCCTTGAACGCACCATAACAGTCCTCGTCCCTACGTCGCCACATTCACGGCGTCCCTTGGCTGCACACACAGCCCTGCATGCCGTTCTCTCTCCTCATTGGATAAAAACTGTAGGATACGATAAATGTTTTCTCTTCGGCTCAGAGCAGAGCAGAGGGACTGACAGACCCGTGTTTCAGTCCAAACACTCTATGTAAGTGATTGCTGTCGGAAGATATAACTATTTAAGACTTATATTAACACAAATATATCACTTACTTCTGCTTTAATTGATAAACAGAGCGGATTGAGGATTTTGCTTTTTTGATTAGGCTATGTGTGACGTCCGACAAGGATCAAACCATCCAAGTTTAAAAACACATCGGCAGCAGCGCACACTGATCTGCAGCCTAGACTGTTCTGTCACCTGAGTTAACGAGGTGCACGTGTGTTTGGAGCTGACGAGAGGAGAGAATAAAGAGCGAGACAACGCGGCTCTGAGGAGGAACTGTGAAGGACTCAGCTGTAATGGAAAATGACCTAAACCGAGTCCAGTAGAGCTGTAACTGTGTAGAAAGGCGTGCAATGTAATGGTAACTATCGTCCTGCTTCCTACATTGTTTTAACATCTAGGTAAATAAAAAAAAAGAAGATTTTCTGGGATAAAGGGGCAGATTACATAAGATTCTTCTTCTTTCTGCTCCCTTTTGTTGAGATTTGGGAGGTTTTTGTTTTTATTGTAGCTTATTAAAATGCAAGATCATTTTTCTGACTGAGTTATTGCCCGATATCGCCGTGTATCTGCTTTCGGAGAAGTTCTGCTTTTTCCCCCATCCTCCGCCCGCCTCGTTGTCACTTTGTTGTCACTTTGTAGCCGCTCCACAGAGCGCACATGGCTAATTAAATATGCACGTGCTGACCATATATAGTTGTATATAGGCGTTCCGGGGGCGGAGTAAGAGGTGTGTTCACGTGTGCACCATTCTTGGGTCCCGTGTGATTTATTGCGGAGAGTTGTGCGTACGCACAGTTTGATTGATCTGAAAAAGGTGTAAATATTTCGGGTGTACGCCATTTTCGTCTTTTCGCCGTACGCAAAACTTTAGTAGCAGTTTTACACCCTCTTTGATAAATGAGGCCCCTGGCCTTTTAAGATCTTGCTGCAGTACATTCTCTTTGATCTCTGAACTTCAAAACAGGTCATGACCCTGTGTGTGTGTGTGTGTGTGTGTGTGTGTGTGTGTGTGTGTGTGTGTGTGTGTGTGTGTGTGTGTGTGTGTGTGTGAATTCACACATTGGGATACAGGAGGGGGGAAGGTGACAGTTACAGGAGAAGTGGAGAACTACTAGTGTGTGTAACCTGTTTCAGTGTGTATTAATGAAGAAGTTAAAATAATAAACGTGTGTGTGAGAGAATGGAAATATGGCGGAAAAATTTATTTTAACAATAATGTAGTCAGACTTTGTCAGTAGCGAGTTATCATACAAGCTGTGTACACTATTATATGAATGACCTGTCAACATCGATACTATTCAGATGTGAAATGTGAAAAAAAAGTTTATATTCATTCATGAATTGACGCATAACTTCACCCTAGTCTCATAGTAAACTTCGAACCAATGACGACAGGAATAAAGCTGAGCTAACGTCAAGAAAAAAGAAGCGGGTTAACGTTAACCGGTGACAGATTGGTATCGTACGGCGCTGTCACTGCAGTATCATAACGTTTACTTTATCACACATGTATATTATCAAAAAACAATACTAAGTTAATTCATAGTTCAGTCCGTATTTACACAAAACCCGTTTGACAGAGACAAATCGTACCACATCACCCGACCGAGTGAATGAATGAATAGCGAACAGTAAAGTTTGAATGAGCGCGGAACATAAACCCGGTGATATGACAGTAAACTCGGACTATAGTGTTAAATTTAAAACATCATCTTACCTTTGATAAATGTACTGTGAAGTGAAATTCTCGGCTGTGTCTGTGGGCTCGACTGGTCTCCAACAGAAGTCAGCGTAGAATGAATGACAGCTCATAGAAAACAATGTAAATGATTGGGAACAGCGCCACCGGGGCGTAGTGGCCAAAAATATATTACATCCGTAGTGGTTTAGCACTACCATAGAGAATAAATGGTTAACGGTTTAGGGATTTTAGCTAAACAATTCCCGGCCTCCGCGCGGGGGCCAGCTGTGAATTCCCGTAACGGAGAAACAGCCAACCTTTTTTCTTTGTTGTTGTTTTGGCTGCTACCTTGTACGAAGATACAAAGTAGCAGCCAAAAGAACAATAGACTAGATACACTAGATAGACAGACAGACAGACAGACAGACAGACAGACAGACAGACAGATATTGTATGTGTTTAATAGCCAAGTGAATGATTCCGTTTAAGGCTATCTTTACTCCATCCTTACCTGTATGCAAACTGCAGTGGGTCTAATACAGGGTTGACCTCTGTACTAGTACCATGGACTTTTCGAAACATACTGATGGTAGTAGTAGTAGTTGTGAGAGTCCTACATTTCTTTTGGAAGTATTTTAGACTACAGAATTAAATTTTACTCTGAGATATTGAGGTATGAAAAAAATAAAGTAATTAGGCAGAATAATTAACATGTTGATCATATTGACAGTTTTAATATTTACAATGTATCAACATGAAAGAATACTGGAAAACAAGAATATGATTTTGGATTGCAACAGATGTACATAAAGATGAAACGTGGAATATTAAAGGTCAAGACAACTACTGTATCTACATACATCGACAACATATTTCAAACTTTGTGCACTGTTTTACTGTAAGTTTACTTACACACTTTGTTGTTGTTTTGGCATACGAAGTAGCAGCCAAAAGAACAATATGTGCAATACTCTAGATAGATAGATAGATAGATAGATATTTACAAATAATTATATTTACGTCTACTATATATATGTACAGTATGATACAGTAGATACATAGATAGATATTTACATATTTACAAATGATTATATTTACATCTACTATATATATGTACAGTATGATACAGTGCATAGAGAGAACATGTAAACATACAAAACAATAACTTGGTTCTCTCTATTCAACATCACAAACTATGTACAACATTTACATACATATTTACATCACTTCTTTCTGTCCTCCACCCATCTCTGCTTCTCTGCCTCATAGAAAGGAGAGGCCTGAACCCCCCCCCCAGGTCATCTCCTTGGCCATGCCCTTCTCCTTGTAGAGAGAGAACACCTTGGATGGGCAGTAGATGTATTTCCCTGCCACTCCAGGGAAGCTGGTGTGGATGTGGGGGCTGTTTGGTCCCTGTTTCAACTCCAGGCAGAATCTGCAGAGGCGGCCTCCTTTCTCAGACTCCGGCCTTTTCCTCTTTTTGTCTGCTCTCCCCTCAGCCCGTTTTCTGGCAGCTTCCAGCTCTCTTTGAAAGAATTCTGTCCCCTGGAACTCTTCAAAGGGCATTCTGGAGTCAGAGAGTCCATCAGCAGCGTAGACCTGGTGCACTTTCTTGGAGCAGTAGAAGTAGCGGATAGGCCCCTGCTGGAAAAAGAAGTGCACCGATGACCCGTCACCCTCATAACGGGACTTCGGCTGTCCGCAGGCGAGAAAGGTCTTTGTCTGCCTCTTCTTCTGCTCCTGCTGCTGCTGTTGTTGCTGCTGCTGCTGCTGCTGCTGCTGCTGCCTCTGTTGCTTCTCCAAGATGCTCTCCACAATCTTCTCAATAGAGTCTTGAGACAGAGGTGTGGAGAGAGCAGATGGGTTAACAACAGCTGGCTTCAGAGTGACCACTGGTACACTGGCAGTGTCACTCCCCTCCGACAGAGCGTGCCACAGCTGCTGAGTCTGCAGGAGTTTCTCCTGGCTCGTGTTCAGGGAGGAGCTGGTGTTCAGCAGTTTTGCCAGGTGCTTCACATACCGCGATATGTGCAGCCTGGTGGTGGGGTGCAGCAAGCTGTTGGGATCGGAGGCAGACTGATGGACCATGTCTGCATACTCCTGATCCACACGCCGCAGCATGTCCTCCTCCCCACGATGCTTCTGCAGCAAGCCATCGATGGCAGCCTTCATTGGTGGAGTCCAGCGTGTGTGGTCCAGCACAAACACACGCCCACCTGTCTTGATGGGACCGGTGCGTGCACTCCGTGGCGATGACCTCAGCGGCAGTGGCAGGACCTGTGACACTTCTGGAACATAATAAAGCAATAGGACATCCTCAGTTAATCATGTTATTACATTAAAACATAACCCAAACTTTTATACACAAATAACTTACCCTGTGCTGCTGGATGATCCTTATCATCTTCTGCTGGCATTTCGTGCTTCAGCAGCACGCCAGCAGAGAGGACAGGGCCGACAGGTGGAGGAAATGTCAGGCCAGAGGACAGTGTCTGGCTGGAGGAGGGTGCTGTGTCTGGGGCTTGGCCTTTGACAGGAGAGGGTGTCGGCACAGGGGACAGAGGTGGAGGAGAAACAGTTCTGTCTCTTTTCTGTGTCGGGTGTTTGTCCCAGTCCAGAGGCACCGGTCGACAGCCTGGCTCTCTGTACTCAAGGCCGAACCTCTCTCCAGTGTCCCTGTCAGAGAGGCAGAGAGCAGGGTACTTCTGCTGGCCTGTCACACTCTGGGAGGCAGAGTTCAGCTCAGCAATCAGCACTGGGTCGAACACAGCAGGGAGGATGACACCTGGCTGCTTCAGGTCCACCAGCCGCTGGTAGTCCCAGCGCGCCACCCCTGTCATGCCCTGGGCCTGGAACAGTTCAGGGGAGACTTGGGTGACCCAGTGAGCCTGGTGGCAGTGGAACCCCTCCTGCTGCGATGTACCTCTGACAGGGATCCAGAGGGGGACTGCTGCACCTTCCCCAGGTACGTGGTTGAGCTGCAGGGTGCCGCCGTACCTGTACATGATGCCCTCTTTGAGCTCAGGGTCACTCAGGCAACCACGGAGAACGTGGACGCGCTGGATGTGCCACGTCTTCAGCATGGATGCCTTGAAGAGGGGGACGTTGTTGGGGTCCGTTGCCACGTGGAAATGTTGCAGCACTTTCTCCACTCTGTCCAGCAGCTCCATGGGCTGGGGCACTTTGGTCCTGCAGTGCTCGCGGATGTGCTGCTTGGTGGGGTTGGGTGGCTGGATGCCGCAGAACTCATAAGCAGCCCGGAGCTTCTTCAGGTCATCCTGGTCCACCACAGAGAAGGCAGCTGAGAGGAGCTGGCAGAAAGTGCTGAACAGAGGGTGATGCTCAGAGGTGCACT
This sequence comes from Trachurus japonicus, assembly GCF_045865225.1. Classification (NCBI taxonomy): domain Eukaryota; kingdom Metazoa; phylum Chordata; class Actinopteri; order Carangiformes; family Carangidae; genus Trachurus; species Trachurus japonicus. The sequence continues at coordinate 2,518,819 of NC_140922.1, read as the reverse complement.
CTCATGTAAAATGTCTCATGCAGTGGAACAAGTCCAGCTTCACAACGATGTTGCTGTTGTAACAGGAGCGTGATGCACAAGAGTTTGCCAGCGGTCCAGAGGTGGCCTCAGCAATAATGGAGGGTGTGGTCTTCCAGGCATCCCAGTGGAGATTAGGGATGTCCCGATACCACTTTTTCACTTCCGATACGATACCAATATTGCAGCCTTCAATATCGGCCCGATACCGATATTGATCCGATATTAGGGGTGGTGAAAAAAAACGATTATTTATATTTTTCAAATTCTAATACAAAGGAGAGTCCTCCTGTTGCTGACTGACAGGCTGCCGCTGTCATGTTCTTCTATGGGACAGACAGTAGTGAGCTTACTTTTGAACTGTAAAATATTAAAAAATAAACCTTATTTACAACTGTCATTGAATTACTGTAGGTACATCAATGTCAAACAAAAGGCAAAATCTTCTTGCTTCAAGGTTTTATTTGTCACTCCAAATTGAAGATTATAGCCTGCCTTACAGTAAAAATGGCATACATAAAATAAAAAGAGGAGTAAAGCAATATATTAAGCAGCAATATTTAAGCATCAAAGATGTTTAATCATACCCACATAGTTTGAAACAACGTTCAAAACACACAGCCAGTGTCACAACTAAGCATAAAGCCCGCTAGCTTAATGCTAACGTATAATGTAAAACGCCATAGACAGGCTAACAGAAATTAGCATCGTTAATTTAATGCTGGCTTTAGCACTGTTACTCGCGCCCGGTGTGAACGCACCGTAACCTGACCGTAACACGGCACAACATGTGACAGCTGGTCTTCCTCCAGAAGAATCTGACCGCCGACCTTTAGAGCAATATAGCGCATTTACCGTTTATTAGCGGGCAAGCGCGACCTGTCCATGCACCTGTGTCTCTCTGTGTGTGTGTGTGTGTGTGTGTGTGTGTGTGTCGCACACACGCTGTTGTTGTTGTGATCATGTGATCTCTGCATGCTGGAGCCGGCCGCTCTTCTTCTCTGGCAGGCGGCGCACTACCGCCACCTACTGTGTTGGAGTGTGAACGAGAGTCACCTATTCATATGGGACAGAAGTGCTGGAGCGGAATAATGGACTACTTTTATCGGAGCGTTTATATCGGAGATTTTAGATGCAGTCCGATATAATCCGATATTCGTTTTTTTTGGCTGATATCGGACATAAATCCGATATCAATATCGGATCGGGACATCCCTAGTGGAGATGTTCCCCAGGAGCAGAGTCTGGGATCCTAAACGGAGCACAGCAATCCCTAAACACCAAAGAAAGCAAGACGGAGTGCAATTTAGATTAATGAAAGAAACAATTTCTGTTAATTGTATATCAGTGAAAAGACAACATGGCTGTTCTCACCTGTCCATCCAGTAGCCTGCCTTTTCCACTCCGGCGTCGATGTACCTCTTCTGCAGTCCCTGGTACATCGGCTCCAAGGACTTCTCAGTCTCAGACTGAACCATCACCCAGGAAGCAATGAGCCAGTTCTCATTCATGACTGCGTAACTGGACATAACGCCGGACGCCAGCGTTACCTTCCGCGCCACTTTCCTGGTGTGGTCAGATCTGAAGACCTGTCCAAAAGTTCCCTGGAGGAGTTTGGACATGGCCGGCTCCTGACGTCTGAACTCGTCCAGCAGGCAGTCAGTCAGGTAGTGGGCCGACACAGAGACCCCACACCAGCCATCTGGATCCTCATATGACCTGAAAGCCTGTGGTGTGTTCTCCTTCCTCAGGAACTGCGCCATGGTCTTCTGCCCATACATCCCAGCCTCAGCATCCCTGACACTCTCGATGGCGTGCAGGTACGCCAGGTGAGCTCGCTCATACTTGAGGTGCATGAGCTCGTTCACCTGGTTTGCCATGTCTGTGGGGAACTTGCCAGTGCGCCTCAGCTCATCCATCACAGACTTCTTGTAGGTCAGGAATGCAGGCAGGAGGTTGGTGAAGTGCTTGGGCAGTTTCTCCAGCCACCGGGGACTGTCAGCAGACCAGATCCTCCGACAGGCCTTGCAGCAGAGTCGAGAGGAGAAGATGTAATACTGGCCACTGGTGCCAACAATCACCCGGGGCCTGCCCACGCCAGCAGAGACCACCCGAGGATGACGGCAGTCATGGAGGCAAGGCAGGGTGTAATTGTTCCTCAACCTGACCATGATGTCACTCTCGGGCTTCCAGATGAAAAACGGGTGCAGCTGGAAGAAGTTGGGAGATGGGAGGTCAGCCACTGTGTCGATGAGCTCAGGCTGTGGAGGAAGACGCCACAGTGAAATGCTGTTTCCTGGGTGACGAACTGGGCGTCATCCACAGCCTCTGCTGCCGGGAACAGCTCCAGGTGACCGTGTACTGCTCAGGCCCAAGCAGAGTAACAGGGACAGGGAGCAGAGTTGCAGAGGGGGTTTCTATACACTGTCTTACCGTCTTCACCTCTGTCCTCAAAAGTCAGGACCTTGCGCGCAGCAGTGACAGCAGGGCTTGGCTGGGTCCTGAAAAAAATATAATCTTTCTGTTATGCATTTGTACAGGATATAAACATAGAAACATGTTGGCTAAAGTGAATGAAATGCTTCATGCAATTAGCAGATATGTAATTAAATGTCAGCTGTATACTACAATGTGAACTGACCTGCAGTTGACTCAGTCGTCTCCGCCTCTGTGGAACCTGCAATGTCCTTCATGAGGAACGCCAACTGTGGTGGGAGGGGCACAGGTGTCTTCCTCTGAGCTCCAGGTGAAGATGGAGCTACAGGAGAGTATAAAAAACAAAACAATTTTAATCATATTTAAATCAAGTTAACACATGATTTGTTCACATGGACTGGATTTCTGTGTTTTTACCATGAGGTGGAGATCAATCAATCAATCAATCAATCAATCAATCAATCAATCAATTTGTTTATTTCGGGCATGTCAATTTAAATCATCATCATCACACTTCATCATCAAATAATACGCCTAGATGCCTGCAGTTTAGTAGTTGTATCAGGTGGGGGAGCAGATGATGCAGCAGATGGAACTACAAAAGAAAAACAAATTAATCACTTATATTCCGAATTCACAATGTCATCAGGTGTTGGTGTTAGTAGGAACTCAAACAGCCATAAACTTGCTACTCCCACTTCTCATAACTTCACAAAGTTAAATTGATTAATTACATGGCAGGCAACAAATCAGATGACACTACTCACTAACCTACTGTAGGTGGGAGGAGCAGTATGACACAACGAACAAGCATGCAAGTGTTAGCAGACAAGACTGCTTCATTTGTTTTAAAACAACATGCATGGAGAACAACGGTGTATACTTACCATCTTTGCTGTTGAGATCAGTTCATGGTGGCAGGCATCAATTCATAGTCCATAGGACAGTTAATACAACTCCAGCATAGGGCCGTATTATTAAAGGAACGGGCCAGAACGTGGCCAGAACAAGGCCAGAATGTGGCCAGAACACAAACATAATAGTTGCTGAGCCTGCTGCAACACCCACTTCCTTGGCCTCATACGCCAGAAGGGACTGGATCTCAGTAAAACCGAGAGCATAGTGGACGAAAGATCTCAGGCTGTCCTTGCTATGCCCCTCGGTCGTACAGATTCCCATGGCCTCCTCCTTCTGGACGTGCTTGATGAGGTACACGGTGTACCCGATGTTGTTCATCAAGAGCCACCGGAAGGACTTCCCCTTGTGCTTCCCAAACTGCAGGATGTAGTCTCCAAGCACCTCTGTCATGTCGGAGGCATCGCCTCCTCTCTGACGGACGAGAGCCAGAGCGTTCTGCCGCACCTGGTCCTCCCTCATGGGTGCAGACTTGTCCTGCAGAGTGGGGTCGTCCTTGATCCTCCTGGCTTCAGCAGACGGGTCCTGGAGGAGAAACCCAAGTGGTCCCTTGCGGAACACAACACTGAGTCTCCCAGGGAAAAAAGACATCTGCATCTTGATCTGCCATAAAAGAAAAACAGAATTTTAAGTTTATTTTACATTTAAAGTTATGACATTTCAGCAGATAAGGAAACAAAATTATTTAATAGTATAAATCTTACCCAACTAATTAAGGAGCCAACCCGTATCACCCCCAGAACACAATCATTGCTTGACTGGATTCTTGTGTCACACCCTGATAGAATCCTAAAGGCTGGTATCATGTCTGACTGCTTCAGTGACCATTCAATCATTTTTTGTGTATGGAAAATTAAATTAGTTAAATTACCCCCTAAGTTAATCAAAATTAGACAATATAAGAAACTGAACTCTGATTTATTTATTAACGATTTGATTAATATTAACTGGGACAGATACCAACTTATACCGAATGTTCAGGATGCTTGGGATTTTCTGTATGATGAATTTACTGATGTTGTTGATAGACATGCACCTTGGAGAACTGTCAAAGTCAAGGGCAAACATCTCCCATGGATCAACTCTGATCTTATAAGTCTCTTTAGAGAGAGGGACAAAGCGTGGGCAACTTATCGTCGAACTCGTGACAATGCTGATTGGGAAGTGTACCGGCAACTACGTAACATAAGCAAAACAAAAACACGGAACGCAAAATCCAACTACTATAAAGAATCTCTCACATCTAACTTTAAGAATCCTAAACAATTCTGGAATCAAATTAAAACCATTATCAATACATCAGATAAACACTCTATTAATAAAATAAGAGCTGATGATACTATAATCCATGATTCACCAACTATTGCCCAAACTTTCAATCAGCACTTCTCGACTGTATGTTCCTCACTGCTACCTGAATCTAATATTATATCCTCCTCTAGCCATATTTCAGCCTGTCCCAGTTCTAGTTCCTTTTCATTTAGGAAAATCTCACCATTAGAAGTTCAGAATGCCATCAATGACCTGAAGGTGAATAGCAGTCCAGGACTTGATGGTTTAGAGAACAGGTATATTAAGTTAGCTTCCCATGTTCTAATATATCCACTTGCTGTTCTATTTAACCTTTCATTGTCCACCTGTGAGATACCAGCTGTTTGGAAATGTGCTCGCATCACCCCGCTCCATAAAGGAGGCGATGTACTTGACCCCAATAATTACAGACCAATCTCTATCATATGTTCCATCGCTAAAGTATTCGAAAAGTTAATTTATAATCAACTTTCTCACTATCTCACAATTAACAATATATTAACTCCTTTCCAGTCGGGTTTCAGGTCGAACTATTCAACAACAACTGCTCTTTTGAAATTTACAAATGATGTGTTTTCTGCTGCTGAAAATGGTGAACTCACTGGTGCAATCTTTATTGATTTAAGTAAAGCTTTTGATTTTGTTGATCGTTATTTTTTATTAGACAAACTGTACAATATTGGTCTCTCTCTCAATGCAGTCCAGTGGTTTAGCTCTTACCTTCACAACAGAAAACAGTGTGTTGTCTTAAATGGATATCAATCTGATTTTCTTACTCAACAATGTGGTGTCCCTCAGGGGTCAACTCTTGGCCCACTTCTATTTTCGATCTATGTAAATAATCTCCCAACAAGTCTTACTAAATGCCGTGTTCAACTTTATGCTGATGACACCGTCATATATACATCCCAGTCTGACATAACTCAAATTCAGTCCTCCCTTCAGTCCGATTTTATTTCTGTCCAGGAATGGTTGTCTTGTAATAAACTCCTTCTTAACAAATCAAAATCCTATATTATGATATTTGGTACCAGACAAAAACTTAAATCCATCCCTGGTTCTTGTGTTATAAATTGTAATGACGGCTCTCCACTGCATAAAGTTGACACCTTCAAATATCTCGGTGTTTGGCTAGACTCTGAACTTACTTTTAAATCTCACATTAATCATCTTTTACGCAAAGTCAATTTTGGGATTAATATGTTGTATCGTTCTCGTACTTGTTTCTCATTTAATGTACGTAAGAAACTGGCCACTCAACTTATACTCCCAATTATAGATTATTGTGATGTTATATATCAAAGTGCCCATAAATCAGACCTTGCCTCACTCAACATAGCCTATAACAGACTCTGTAGATTTGTCCTTGGATGTCCTTTTCTTACTCATCACTGCACAATGTACACTAGACTCAACTGGCCAACATTGAACATGAGAAGACACATGCACTGGTTACAGCTGATATACAAATGTATTTATTTTAATTACCCATCCTATCTACAGCAGTATCTTATACCATATACAACAAGTTATCATATCAGACATTCATCGCAGCCCTTTTTTTCTGTTCCCAATGTCATTAAATCATTTGGTAGAAGAGCTTTTATGTTTAAAGCACCTGCAGATTGGAACAACCTTCCTGCTAATATCAGATCCAGTTCCTCTCTTGGTATTTTCAAGCATGCTTTGTCTTCTCATCTCATGGTGACCTGTTCCTGTTTTCACTGAAGACGCATTTCTGATTTGTTGATCTGTTACTTATCATTATATACTGTCTTTTTAGTCCCAGTGTTGACCTTTGTGGCCCTACTATGGTTGTTTTGTTTTGTTTTGTCCCAATGTAGTTACAATAACTGTGGTTTGTCCTTGTTTGTACTATTGTTCTTGTCTTTTGGTTTGCTTGTTTTGTTTGTTTATTTGTCTGTTTGTTTTTCTATATTGTTGAGAACATGTTTGTCTGTTGAATCTATGTTTGTCTATATGTTTGGACCCCCTCGAAAACGAGATGATACATCTCAAGGGGTTTTATCCAAATAAACAAATTTCAATATTTCAGGTTTGTTTTTGCATCACATTTATTTTGTTATTCTATTTATTTAACAACCTGGGGCCTCATTTATCATTGTGGATACACCTTTTTTTACACCCTTTTCCCCCCGTTTTGTGCGTACGCACTTTTCTCCGCCAAATTTGGGATCTATCAAGCCAAAACCTGACGGGGAAAAGTGCGGACATTTACACCCATTTTGACCCTGGCGTACCGTGATTTACACCTGTTTTGAGGAACAGGAGGAATTGGCGACACCGTTGCTGAGTCAGAGAACTGCAGTGTGAGAGGGAGAGAGGAGCGGAGTACATTTAGAAGAGCACAGTAGGATTTTTTTGAAGTAATTGTGGTAGTGGTGGACCGTTGATGCTGGCAATCCAACCCGCTCTATAACAACACTAGGCTATATGTTAAAGCAGAAGTAAGTGGTCCGGTCGTTTTCGCTAATGCTGCGTTCCAGGCAGGCTTTTGAAATTGTAAATTACAGCTTCAAGTCACAGCTTACGACTTTGTAGCGTTCCAGGCAACCCACTCGTGTTTTTCCGACCTGTTTTACCGGTGAAAGTCACTATAACGGCCACTCGTAACTTCCGACCGGTGAACTCGTACCAGATCGAACTGGTACCACTTCACGGTCGGAAAAATACGAGTTTCCTTGAACGCACCATAACAGTCCTCGTCCCTACGTCGCCACATTCACGGCGTCCCTTGGCTGCACACACAGCCCTGCATGCCGTTCTCTCTCCTCATTGGATAAAAACTGTAGGATACGATAAATGTTTTCTCTTCGGCTCAGAGCAGAGCAGAGGGACTGACAGACCCGTGTTTCAGTCCAAACACTCTATGTAAGTGATTGCTGTCGGAAGATATAACTATTTAAGACTTATATTAACACAAATATATCACTTACTTCTGCTTTAATTGATAAACAGAGCGGATTGAGGATTTTGCTTTTTTGATTAGGCTATGTGTGACGTCCGACAAGGATCAAACCATCCAAGTTTAAAAACACATCGGCAGCAGCGCACACTGATCTGCAGCCTAGACTGTTCTGTCACCTGAGTTAACGAGGTGCACGTGTGTTTGGAGCTGACGAGAGGAGAGAATAAAGAGCGAGACAACGCGGCTCTGAGGAGGAACTGTGAAGGACTCAGCTGTAATGGAAAATGACCTAAACCGAGTCCAGTAGAGCTGTAACTGTGTAGAAAGGCGTGCAATGTAATGGTAACTATCGTCCTGCTTCCTACATTGTTTTAACATCTAGGTAAATAAAAAAAAAGAAGATTTTCTGGGATAAAGGGGCAGATTACATAAGATTCTTCTTCTTTCTGCTCCCTTTTGTTGAGATTTGGGAGGTTTTTGTTTTTATTGTAGCTTATTAAAATGCAAGATCATTTTTCTGACTGAGTTATTGCCCGATATCGCCGTGTATCTGCTTTCGGAGAAGTTCTGCTTTTTCCCCCATCCTCCGCCCGCCTCGTTGTCACTTTGTTGTCACTTTGTAGCCGCTCCACAGAGCGCACATGGCTAATTAAATATGCACGTGCTGACCATATATAGTTGTATATAGGCGTTCCGGGGGCGGAGTAAGAGGTGTGTTCACGTGTGCACCATTCTTGGGTCCCGTGTGATTTATTGCGGAGAGTTGTGCGTACGCACAGTTTGATTGATCTGAAAAAGGTGTAAATATTTCGGGTGTACGCCATTTTCGTCTTTTCGCCGTACGCAAAACTTTAGTAGCAGTTTTACACCCTCTTTGATAAATGAGGCCCCTGGCCTTTTAAGATCTTGCTGCAGTACATTCTCTTTGATCTCTGAACTTCAAAACAGGTCATGACCCTGTGTGTGTGTGTGTGTGTGTGTGTGTGTGTGTGTGTGTGTGTGTGTGTGTGTGTGTGTGTGTGTGTGTGTGTGTGTGTGTGTGTGTGTGTGTGTGTGTGAATTCACACATTGGGATACAGGAGGGGGGAAGGTGACAGTTACAGGAGAAGTGGAGAACTACTAGTGTGTGTAACCTGTTTCAGTGTGTATTAATGAAGAAGTTAAAATAATAAACGTGTGTGTGAGAGAATGGAAATATGGCGGAAAAATTTATTTTAACAATAATGTAGTCAGACTTTGTCAGTAGCGAGTTATCATACAAGCTGTTGTGGCGTCCCCAGTGGTGGGCTGGTGCCATACCGCTGGTCACGCCCTTGTGATTAAGGCCTGCCGGTGACACCTGGGCCTGGTGTCACCAGGTTATAAAGTCAGGCCTGCTGATTGCTCTCACTCTCTCTCCTTCTCCCCTCTCCTGCAGGTACCGGTGACGGCGATGCAGTCTCTTTAGTTTACTTTGTCGCTCCTTTGTGTTATGCACCATACAACACCCCACACACACCCATACGTCTCACACTCACACAACATGCCCTACACACCTATCTACTGACACTCACACCCCATGATCTGGTCTTTTGTTACAGTATATTATCATTTATCCTTAAATAAACATTTGTTAATTGTTGCCACGGTGGTCTCTCCCTTTTTGTCATGGCTGTCAGAGCCAGGCTGTGACAAAAGTGGGGGCTCGTCATAAGCTTATTTTGGCAATGGATTTAATTGTTTGGTTCGTTTGTTGGGGCAGCGTGGCTGTGTAATCAGGTGAGTGGGCCCTGGTGTGCGCTGTGCCCTGTTGCGTGGGTGGGGAGATCCACCGTGCGCTTAGTGTCGTGGTTGCTCCGGTTGTTTTTCTCCTCTCTTTTGTTTGTTCTGTTGCTCATTCATGCGTTCCAAAGAGAAGGTAAGTGTTTCCGCCCCGTTGCACTGCGAAGTTTCCCCTGTCAGGTGAATGGCGTTTCCCCTTTGGGTTGCGTCGGTTTGTTTTTTTCTATAGTGTTGTGGCGACGTGGTTAGTGTTAATTGTCTTCGGGCAATTATCTCGGGGGCACCTCCGTGGGACAGTGTGTGGTCGCCTGCGTGCAGGTTGCTTTCACAAACCCACTGGTTTTGCGTGCGTAAATTCCCACCGCAAGCCACATGAAGACTAGGGTTGAGGGATAGGTAAGTTTTGGTTAGGCAGGTAAGTGGGGAAAACTTCGGGGAGGTAAAGCTTGCCTCGAGTGTGCATTTTGGGAGAGTAAACACTGTGCATTCTGTTTGGTTCAGGCGCTGAGCTATGGCTTCGGTGGCAGAGTTTGTTGATGCGCCCTCAGAGGGTTTCTTAATAGCTGTTCCTGGGAGCAGTTAGCGCAGATTGCTGAGCATTATGAGATGGATTTTACAGGGAATGAGTATAAAAGTGAGTTGAAGGAAATTGTTTTGTCCACGTTAGTAGGTAAAGGAATTGTGGGGAAGGAAGAGTCTCTTGCAGACTTGGCTGCGCCAGATGCGCCAAGTTCTGTGCCGGTGTCTGAGTCTGGGCTGACGTTTGAGCAGCGCAGGGAGTTAATGGCTTTGCAGTTAGAGCAGGAAAAATTGAGGCTCCAGAGAACTGAGGCAGAAAGTCAAATTGAAATGGAGAGAATGAGATTTGAAGTTGAGAAAATGAAGCTTGAGCAGCAGAGATTGAGTTTGATCCGAGAGGGGAAGCTTGTGCGTGATGTGTCACCTGAAGAGGGACAGTGTTTTTTTGATCTGGGCGCAAATTTGAGACTGATGCCTAGGTTTAATGAGAAGGACCCCGATACATTTTTTGCTTTGTTCGAGCGCGTTGCAGACGCGAGGCGGTGGCCAGATGCGGATAGAACTTTAATGCTCCAGTGCGTCCTGACTGGGAGGGCCCAGGAGGCATACTCGGCATTAAGTGCCGCTGATTGTTTGTCGTATGCAAAAGTGAAGTCGGCTGTTTTGAAAGCATACGAATTAGTTCCGGAAGCGTATCGCCAAAAATTCAGGAATTGGGTAAAGGGTGAAAAACAAACGCACATGGAGTTTGCGCGTGAGTTGTTGTCCCACTTTAACCGTTGGTGTTCTGCTGCCAGTGTGGGTGATTTTGAGAGCCTGTGTGAGTTAGTTGTACTGGAACAGTTCAAGAATTCGATTCCACAGCGCATTGCAACGTATTTGAGTGAACAGAAAGCGACTACTGTGTTGAAAGCGGCAGAGCTTGCCGACGATTTTGTTCTTACGCATCAAAGCAGCCTGGGTGATGCGCAGCGTCGGGCAAGTAGTTATGGTAATTCCCGCTATAGCGCACAGCTTCCCACATCTGGCCCGTCACAGGCCTTTAAAGCCTCGAGGGGCAGAGATGAGGGGGGCAGGGTGTGTAATTATTGCCAAGGCGCTGGGCATTGAAGGATCAGTGTCCCGTTTTGAGGTCTAAAAGTAAATACGAGTCGTTCTCACCTGCTCTTGCGTGTTCCGTTGTCCCGAGGTTGAATCCTGTGAGTGCTGATCCGGGTAGTAGTAATGGATTTGAGCCTTTTATCGCTGATGCAGTTGTGTCTTTGGTTGGCGGTAAGGAACGGGTGCCAATAAAGATTTTGCGTGACACTGGTGCCAAACACTCGTTTATTGTGGAGTCGGTTTTGCCTTTCTCATCAAAGACGGAGACGGGGGACTTTATTTTGATGCGAGGCATGGGTTTGGAGCTGACGCCGGTTCCACGCCATAACATGGTGTTGGAGTGTGATCTGGTGCGTGGCGCTGTGGCTGTCGGGGTGCGTCCTGCGCTGCCGATTGAGGGTGTAGCCATGATAGTGGGCAACGATCTGGCTGGTGGTGTTGTGTGGGCGGATGGCCTGCCGCCTCCGGTGGTTACTTCGAAGCCACTTGCGTCTGGGGAGCTGGATGAAAGTGGTCAGAGGTACCCGGAGGTTTTTCCAGCCTGCGCCGTGACGCGCGCGCAGAGCCGTGTTCTGGCTGCACCTGATTTGTCTAGTCCAGTGCGTAAACCAGAGTCTGTGGTCTCCATTCCCGATTTGCCTCCGTCAGTTTCTCGAGATGAGTGGATTAAAGGCCAGGGTACTGATCCATCTTTGTCCGGGGTGGTTGCTAGTGTCATTGCAGGGTCTGAGTTGGAAAATGTTGCGCACGGATACTTTATACAGAATGAGTTGCTTGTGAGGAAATGGGTGCCGTGTGATGGTGATTTTGTGGGCGAACCAGTGTTTCAGATTGTTGTGCCTGAAGTGTTTCGGGACGCAGTGTTGAAAATCGCACATGATGAGTCTGGGCATTTGGGCATAAGGAAAACGTATGACCGGGTCCTGCGTTTTTTTTTCTGGCCAAGGTTGAAGCGCGATGTTGCCAAATATGTGAAAACGTGTCACACATGTCAGTTGACGAGTAAGCCGAACCAGTGTCTTAAACCGGCACCTCTTTGTTCGATTCCAGCTGTTAGCCAGCCGTTTTGAGCATCTGATTGTCGATTGTGTGGGGCCTTTGCCTGCTGCTAAATCTGGTTGTTCTTATTTGCTGACGGTTATGTGCCAGACCACAAGGTATCCAGCGGCGTATCCGTTACGTTCCATCTCGGCGAAATCAGTCATTAAAGCGTTGACTCAGTTCATTTCAATATTTGGGATTCCCCGTGTGATCCAGAGTGACCAAGGCTCTAATTTCACGTCTAAAATGTTTGCGCAGGTTTTGAAGGAGCTCAAGGTGAAGCATAGCCGTGCGTCAGCTTATCACGCGCAAAGCCAGGGAGTTTTAGAGCGTTTTCATCAAACCTTAAAGTCACTGCTGAGGGCATATTGCACAGAGTTGGGTCGCGATTGGGAAGAGGGCCTTCCCTGGCTGATGTTGTCGGCCAGAGAGGTCGTGCAGGAAAGCACTGGGTTCAGCCCAAATGACCTCGTCTTTGGTCATGCGGTGCGTGGTCCTTTAGCTGTCTTTAAGGATGATTTGACAGTGGCTGATCCACCTGGGGATCTTGTTGAATATGTTAATGGTTTCCGACATCGTTTGTATACAGCTGTTGAGAGAGCCCGTGAGAATTTGGGTTGTGCTCAGTCCAAGCAGAAGAAGCTGTATGACCGCCGGGCAGAGAGGCGCCAGTTCAGCCCGGGAGATCAAGTTTTGGCGTTGACTCCAGTAGTGCATTCACCATTTCAAGCCAAGTTTACAGGTCCTTATGTTGTGGAGCGACAGGTCTCGGAGCAGAATTATTACATTGCGACTCCGACGCGACGAAAATCCTCTCGTCTGTGTCATGTTAATTTATTAAAACCTTATTATAGACGTGACACTGTTGAATCTGTTCCTGTTGGTCCTGAGTGTGGGTTGAATATAAGTCCTGTTCTTACGGTTGAGTCTGTGTCGTCAGGTCCTGTGATCGGGTTGGACAGGGAGACAGATGTCCGAGCCCCTGATGATCCTGTCATTTGTGGTAGGCTCAAGAATTCGGAGACCTTGAATAAATTGAAGGGTTTGTTTGTGCATTTACCTGAGTCTCAAGGTGAGGAACTTGCTGCGCTCATTAAAGCATATCCCATGTTGTTTAGTGATACACCCTCACAAACAAATTTTGGTGGAACACGACATTGTTGTTGAAAATAGTGCGCCAATTAAGCAGCGTTTTTATAGGTGTGCACCACACAAACAGAAAGCGATGGCGTCAGAAATTAAATACATGCTTGACCACGACATCGCTGTGCCTTCTTCATCCAGTTGGGCGTCGCCATGCATCTTAGTAGACAAACCAGACGGTGCTTATCGGTTTTGTACTGACTATCGAAAGGTGAATAAAGTCACTAAACCCGATTCCTATCCACTGCCACGTATGGAGGACTGTATTGATCAGGTTGGTGCTGCAAAATTTGTGAGCAAGTTTGATTTGTTGAAAGGTTACTGGCAGGTGCCCCTGTCGGCCCGTGCCCGTGAGATTTCTGCCTTTATAACACCTGCAGGGTTATACGAGTATACGGTAATGAGTTTTGGTCTCCGTAATGCGCCAGCAACTTTTCAGAGAATGATGAATATGGTTGTGTTTGGTCTAGAGGGTTGTGCTGTTTACCTTGACGACGTGGTCGTTTTCAGTGACTCTTGGGACACTCATGTCCAGCGCATACGTGCCCTGTTTGGTCGCTTGGCTGAGGCGCGTCTCACCGTCAATCTGGCAAAGTGTGAGTTCGCCAGGGCGACGGTGGCGTACCTCGGCCGAGTGGTCGGACAGGGGCAGGTGCGACCAGTGGATGCTAAGGTTAAAGCAGTTGTGCAGTTTTCCCACCCCAACTACAAAAAAAGAGTTAATGAGGTTTCTGGGTATGGTGGGTTACTACAGAAGTTTCTGTCAGAATTTTTCTTCTGTTGTTGCGCCCCTGACGGACCTGCTGAAGGGCAGTGTCAAGTTTGTGTGGTCTCCTGTGTGTGAAAGTGCTTTTCAGAACGTCAAGTCCCTGCTGTGTTCTGCGCCTGTGCTGGCTGCTCCGTGTTTGTCTGCGCCCTTTAAAATCCAGGTTGACGCCAGTCAGGTGGGCGCAGGGGCAGTGTTGTTGCAGGAGAGGGAGGGGATTGATAGGCCTGTGTGCTATTTTTCGAAAAAATTCAACTCTTACCAACTCAATTATTCCACCATTGAAAAGGAGGCTTTGGCTCTCATCTGGGCGCTCCAGCATTTTGAAGTATATGTAGGTTCTGGTGGCGGTCCTCTGGTTGTGTACACGGATCACAATCCGCTGACGTTTTTTGGGTTCTCTGCGGTGTCCGAATCAGCGTCTGGTGCGCTGGGCACTGTTCCTTCAGGCTCATTGCCTGGACATTAGACATATTAAAGGCAAGGATAATGTGTTGGCTGATGCCCTTTCTCGTGCCCCAGTGGGTTAGGCGGGGTATTGGGATATTGGTTGTTGTGTGGTTATGATGTATTGTATGTATTGTAGGATGTAGATTTATTTAGTTTTTGCCACCTGTTGTCCCATGTTTCTTCCTGTCCTTCCTTCCTCTGGGTTTGTTTGCAGGTGCAGAGGTTGGCGGGGTGGAAGGTGTGGGGTCTTCAGGTGTTTTTCAGTGATCCCGTTGGGTCCCTGTCTTGAGGGGGGGGGTGTGGCGTCCCCAGTGGTGGGCTGGTGCCATACCGCTGGTCACGCCCTTGTGATTAAGGCCTGCCGGTGACACCTGGGCCTGGTGTCACCAGGTTATAAAGTCAGGCCTGCTGATTGCTCTCACTCTCTCTCCTTCTCCCCTCTCCTGCAGGTACCGGTGACGGCGATGCAGTCTCTTTAGTTTACTTTGTCGCTCCTTTGTGTTATGCACCATACAACACCCCACACACACCCATACGTCTCACACTCACACAACATGCCCTACACACCTATCTACTGACACTCACACCCCATGATCTGGTCTTTTGTTACAGTATATTATCATTTATCCTTAAATAAACATTTGTTAATTGTTGCCACGGTGGTCTCTCCCTTTTTGTCATGGCTGTCAGAGCCAGGCTGTGACACTGTGTACACTATTATATGAATGACCTGTCAACATCGATACTATTCAGATGTGAAATGTGAAAAAAAAGTTTATATTCATTCATGAATTGACGCATAACTTCACCCTAGTCTCATAGTAAACTTCGAACCAATGACGACAGGAATAAAGCTGAGCTAACGTCAAGAAAAAAGAAGCGGGTTAACGTTAACCGGTGACAGATTGGTATCGTACGGCGCTGTCACTGCAGTATCATAACGTTTACTTTATCACACATGTATATTATCAAAAAACAATACTAAGTTAATTCATAGTTCAGTCCGTATTTACACAAAACCCGTTTGACAGAGACAAATCGTACCACATCACCCGACCGAGTGAATGAATGAATAGCGAACAGTAAAGTTTGAATGAGCGCGGAACATAAACCCGGTGATATGACAGTAAACTCGGACTATAGTGTTAAATTTAAAACATCATCTTACCTTTGATAAATGTACTGTGAAGTGAAATTCTCGGCTGTGTCTGTGGGCTCGACTGGTCTCCAACAGAAGTCAGCGTAGAATGAATGACAGCTCATAGAAAACAATGTAAATGATTGGGAACAGCGCCACCGGGGCGTAGTGGCCAAAAATATATTACATCCGTAGTGGTTTAGCACTACCATAGAGAATAAATGGTTAACGGTTTAGGGATTTTAGCTAAACAATTCCCGGCCTCCGCGCGGGTGATGCACCGATGCAACAAAGAGCAGCAAAATTATAGTCTTTTTCCTTGCTTCTGGTTGCCTAAAACCTCAACAACGTGTACCATCACTCACGCACACCAAAAGCACACCACCTCACAGGGATCAAGATGTGGGAAAAGCACAGGCTGTCAGAAGTGGTATTCGAACCCATGCCTCCAGGGGAGACTGCGACCTGAACGCAGCGCCTTAGACCGCTCGGCCATCCTGACTGAGAAAATGGCCCTGAGCCCGTCACGTGTGAGCCAAAGCAGGGAATGACATCACCTGCAAAGTCAGTCACAAGGCAATGTTAAACTTACATTTAACATGAAGAAAAGCAGGGGGGTGTCGACAGGTAATTCCCAGGTACTGGCGAAAGAGGGCTGAATTGACCGTCGTCGGATGGGCCGGGGAAATGTTGGAAATGTTGGAAATGTTGGAGCAATGTTGGACGAGACAGCCAATCACATTCGCAGCTCCGACATTCGGCAGCCAATCGCCGTTGCGGATTCTTCCCCCAGCTCCAACATTTCCAACACTTGACCAATCACGGCACAGAAATGTTGGACCGCTTTTTTCCCCCTCCCTCTCTGGTGGGCGGCAACTTTGCGCGGACACCGGTGATTGACGGCTGCCACTCATTCACACAAACAGAGAGTGAAAGATCCGAATATCGACATGGTGAGTATTTATCATAACTATTGATTACAGTGCCGAATTATAAATCATTAAGAGAACAAGCTGTGTTACCGGTTGTCATGTTTGTTTAACGTTACTCGCTTAATTTTTACATTAGGACGGTCCGTTTGTGTGTAGTCGTAAGCAGGCATTTGCTTTTATTATCTTGTCATGTCAAGTTTTGTGTTAAATCATAAGAGACCGTTGCTAAATCGTGTGTTTTTGACGGGTTACCGCAGTGTATACAGTGAATATTGAGTATTATTATGTCGGTACAGACAGTCGTTAGCCGGCATTTGCGAATACTACCGGCATCTAGTCATGTCATGTAAATTGCGCTAAATCACAAGAGACCTAAGATAAAGTGTGTGTTTTTGACGGGTTACCGGTGTATATGAGTATTTACACACAATACAGTGTTATGTTACATGTAAATGAGCTCAATGGCGTTGCCAACGTTACTACTACTAGCCTACTACTACTACTACTACTAAGGACTGTTTAGTCTTTTTTTGTATTTGTTATTAAACGTGTCTTGTAATCTCATATGGGATGGGCCACAATGGTGGCATGACACGAAAAAACCAAAAAAATTAATTTGTTCATTCATTCATTCACTACTACTACTACTAGCTACTACTACTACAGTGTGGCGTCACTTTGAGGGGGATGGGCGAGACGTATTTTACACTTACAGTTAACGCTGTAACGTTAGTCTCTATTTTAGTTGCACTAAGGAGTCTCTGTAATATTAATGTTATTATTACATACAGTACAGTGAGAGGGAAGAAGCAGCAGCCCTCTATTAGGCTAACGTTACATTACAAACATGCATGAGTTATTCTGAGTTTCTGAATACATGCTATTACCTTACTATATTTCTTGATATTAAAATACTGAGTGAAGTTCAAAAAGCATGATTCCTGTACCAGGTCCTTCTTTCTCTCCTCTGTTGCTCATGTACTGCTGATGTGAGCTTGAAATGTTGAAGCGTGTTTACACACTCTCACACAAATGCCACCTGTGGTTGTTTAAAAGAGTAGTTAATGAAGGAGGGCAATTCATACAAATCAAACTTGCGCCTTGCGCGCGCGGCGGATTTAAAGGCGAGGAGAGGAGCTCATTTGATTGGTGAAGATCTGACTCGGCTGTGTCAAACCCACTCCACGCCTTCTCTCCTCCCTCTATGCCACTTGTGCCAGTGGGAGGGAAGGAGGCGGGATTGCGGGCAGATCCGCTGCGCCTGCGCTAGTTTACGAAAATAGAGCCCCATGTATTTATGTCATCAAAGGCAACAGCAAAAAAGCCGCACAATGCTATGGCAGACACAGACTGGATGTCCCGCCTCCGGAGGTTTGCCAGCACTGGGGTCTGGCCTGCAAGTGAGGGCAACAGGCCAGCCCCCCGACAAAAGAAGTGGTACGACCTGTATCAAAAGGTATGTATTTATAAATAGCTTAATAAATTGTATTGTCATACATTATGACTTACTGATTACAATTAAGGGCAAGGATCCAATTATCATTATTATAAACGTGATGTACTCAAATGAAAAGCAATCATTTACAATGTATGAAATCCAGTCAAATACATTACTGTTATTTTTAGATTGAGAAGTGTCCAAGGATATCTCATGGACAGAGATCCTTGTTTGGGGACATCAGCAAATGCAGCTGCGGATTCCCCGCCCCCCGCTGAGGTAATGACATCATTTAGCGACTTCTAGCGACTTTTACGACAGCCAGTAGCGACTTTGCTTACTGAGGAGTTGGCAACACTGGTGTGCTCTCTCTGTCATAAAGCAACAGCCAGCTGCAGCTAATCCCCAGGGAACCCCCCCTGCAGCAAACTGCAGCAACTGGTGCCATGGGTCCACCCAGTTCGGCAGGTAGCCAGGTTTATGTAATGCAACAAACACAGAATCAGTCAATGTCATTAACTGTTAGTGAATGTTGATTAAAGTTTCACAAACTAATTAGTGTCTTGTCTACTCTATCTTAAAGACGCAGCCAGCTGCATCAGGGCAACAGAGTCCAGCAGGCATCAAGAGGGCATCACCGCTGAAACTGTCGATGGTATTTGGAATCGTTATTCACACTCACAAATTCACAATAATGATTTGGCACTTTGTTTACTTTTGGTTTGACAATAGCCTATATGACACCCTGATGATGTGGTCCTTTGCTTTATTGCCATTCAGTTCAACAAACCAAGATTTGGTGGTGCACACGTCGCGGCTGCAAAGCCAAATCTAAGTGTTGCCAGAAAAACAACAAAGGTAAAAAGTGCTCAAATAGCAACAGTAATATCTGGAGTTTCAACAGAAGTAACTCAGACCTTATTGCTTCACAGACACAAGTCACTGATGCCACAGGAGGGGTTAGGGATGCTACAGGAGACGCCACCACCTGTTCCCCAGCCAGTATCACTGCCCCAGTAAGTCATGACACAAAGCACTTTTCAAAAACAACTCAAGTATTTGTATATCAGTAAACTTAACCCTGTAAAAAAGGAAGGTTGCACTAATTATGAAAGACTGTAGTCATGTTACACATCACATTAAACAGCAGAAGCTGACATTGGTTATGGTGTAAATCAGACTGCCACAGATGTGTTTTCTTTTCCATTCGCCTACAGGCTCCCCCGGCCCCTGAGACACAGAAAGCCTCAAGACCTGTCCACAGCCCCACAACAGTGTGTGCCACTGTGTCCGTACATAATTGTATATTTAATGTCATACTGTGTATGTAGACCATGAGAGGTGTTAATTACAGTAACTGTATTACCTGTAATTATGTTTTGTTGTTTTTGTTATGTTTTATCTTTTTTAAAATCTTTTAGCTGCCCCGTTTGTGGTCAGAGAGCTTACCACCCGAGGACCATAAATGGATTTTGAAGCTGCTGTTCAGGACTGGCCCTAAGGGGAAGCTGGAGCTTCAGGACCACCTGAAGCTCTGGTACTTCCCACCTCAGCTCAGCGGTGTCTACAACCAGGCTCCTGCTCCAGACCGCTTTTTTGCCCATCCGCTTCTTGTGTGGATGCCATACAAGCTGTGGAAGGTGAAGGTGGTATGTCCCAACCTGGGCTGTGGGCAGCACCAGCTGACTGGAGGAGGGCTTCACAGGAGGGCACGGCAGGTCCTGGATGTCGACCGGATCTACAACATGGTAGCAGAGACTCTGATCTGCACCAAATGTAGATCCTCACACGTGTCCTGGAGTCAGACTGTGCTCACACAGCTGGACTTGGCACACAGGTCGGAGTTCTGTGTCATCCTCACACGAAAGTAAGTAATGTCTCTTTCTCTCTTTCCTCGTCTTTACAGATAAGTGTGTAAAATAATCTTACTGATATATGTTTTCTATATCCAAGGTTTGCCTGTGACATCAGGGTGATTCAGCTCCTGTGGTAGAGAGGGCTGGGCAACAGTCCAACCTGGGTCCTCAAGCAGCACAGAGTGTCTGGACTTCCTCCGGTGGCCTGGACTGGTGCCCATGCTCTTCCCTGAGCCACCGGAGCCGGCTGTGGTGCCCAGCTGTAAGTGGCTGCTGTCAGTTTACGGCCAGGACATCCTGACGAGGATGGAGGACATCAAGGCCCGCGTCACCGCTGCTTATGGAACCATTTTGAAAATGGACTCCACCAAAAAGGTTAAAGAAACTGTTTTCTCTAAAAGTGTCTGCTGATATTACATATTATATTATAATTATAATTAGCACAATGTTTTTCTGAGTCATCATCACCGAGGTCCTATACATTTTGTGTGTTTTAGATCATCAAGAAGCTTGCTGGGGCAGCTAAGGGGACAGCACTGTGGCTCACTTCTGTGGGGAATGAGTATGGTCAGATTCTCATGAGACCACTCAGGAGGGAGCTGGCCTGGACCTGATGGTTGCAGATCTGGTAAAAAGATACCAGCAGGCTGGTGTGGACCACCCCGTTGCCCTCTACGTTGACTGTGGCTGCTGTGCTGAGGGGGGAGAGACAAAGCTGAGTGCCAGATTCAGTGGGTGGCCAGACCTCACCATAAGGCTGGATATCTGGCACTTCATGCGCCGACTCGCTGTGTTTTTTCTCGTCGTGATGGACAATGTATGGGGTCCTATGTCAAGATTCTGCACATAGGACAGGTTTTTGCCCCCAAAAGTCTCCACACTGTTCAAAATCAAAAACAGCTCAAAATGACAACCAGAGGTCAAGGTCGAGCTCCCGCTTCGCACACCCAGTGGTCCGAAGAGAAAGAGGACAGACTGGTGGAGTTATGGAGGGAGCATGAATGTCTCTTTGATGTGTCAGCTGCTTCCTACCATCACAGAAATATAAGGGACAATAGCTGGAGAGTGATAGCATCAGCTCTTGACCTACCTGGTAGGATATGAGTAGCTATATTCACGTGGCTCCAGCTTTGTTGACATCAATGTGTTCACTGTTCATAATAATATGATTTTGCAGTAGAGTTGCCCAATAGGGCCTGTTGGGTAAAAAAAGGAAAAGCACTGAGCTCTGATACAGCAGAGAGACAGAGAAGGGGGGGGTGAGCATGAGGAAACAAAAAGAGTGCTGAAGAAGCAAGGGAGGAGTGGTCAGGGTGTACGCATGCGTGGGAGTGCATCGTAAGTTTGGTGTCTAGGTGCCTACAGAGGGAGTCAAGGCGGGTAACGTAGATAACGCCCGTCAGCAAGACTGTGTGGCGCCAATGAAGCTGAACTTGGGATGAACCCCAACACGTGCCATAGTAAGACACGTCCATGAAGGCGGGGATTAGCATCGTGTGATGTTGTATAATATTAGTTGAACAAATCAGCGGGGCAGATCGTAGTCGAACCATCATCGCCAACCGTCATTTGAAGAGAAGGGAGGATCGTAAATAAAAAGCGAAAACAAAGACATAACAACTTAGTCTGGTCCGGAACAGGCTCGGGTTTATGTCCATTTTTGCTAAAGCGGCGTAAACTCTACTGCACCAAAGCTCAATCTATTCTGATTGTCTTGTGGAGCTATTCTGATACTTTGAGGGGATTTTTCTTATAACTTTGATGAACAACTTTTATAACTTTTGAGCATATTTGATACCATTATTTTGTACTTTCTTATTTTTCCTCCGACAGTCCGTTCATGTTGGTTGCTACTGCCTCATTTCAGTCAGTGAAATCAAAAGGCGGACAGCTTCTCTCCATACCCAACTTGGGAAGCTGTTGAGGCCAAAACCAAGTGGAAGTGCTCAGAAAGCCCTTACCCCATGGCAGAGCTGGATCCTCAGAAACATAGCCACACATGCATATCCCTGTTCCCACTTTAATGTTGTGTCATCACTGGTTTGTGTCCTACAAAAAGTTAGGCTATGAATCATAATTAGAATAAACTTTAATGTCCCAGAGGTGAAAACTGTCATTTGACATCTGTGCTATGTGAGCTTGGATCGGTTGCTCTTATACTTGCTAGCTCTGTAGCAATAACTGTAAAAATAACTACAATAATAACTCCATATAACTCATAAATGGTTAATATATTAAGGCGAGACACGGCAGGCAAAAACATCGTTTTTTCATG
Source organism: Trachurus japonicus (assembly GCF_045865225.1). NCBI lineage: Eukaryota > Metazoa > Chordata > Actinopteri > Carangiformes > Carangidae > Trachurus > Trachurus japonicus. Next base: position 2,496,790 of record NC_140922.1, on the reverse strand, counting down.
CACTTATCAATTTTGAGATTTTGGGCTATTTAGCTTCCATAACATGTCTTCTTTCAGACTAATACAAAGAAATGGTCTAAAATACACATTATGGGTGTTTATTTTACTTCACTTTGACTGGTGTCGCCTGTAGATTTCTCCTAAATTCACCAGAACTGAGCGTTCTATCGCGGCGAACTGAGCCGCGTCTGTTCAGACTCCTGTCATATCAGGTATCGCTGTGAAGCGCTCTCTCTCTCTCTCTCTCTCTCTCTCTCTCTCTCTCCTGCACTAATTTGTCGGTTCCAAAAATGGTCATTTCCTTTGTACCAGCAACGACTCGTAAAAGTACGAGGGAGGGTCTCATTGGCTGGTGTCGTTTTCCGACAGCGTGATTCGTTTAGAACAGAAGCATCACGTGATGCGCTCTGAGCACGGAGGGACTTTTAAAAATGGGGAAAGGAAATCGATTTAAATCCTCACATAAAATGAAACGGCAACTCTCACTTGCTAGGCAACAAAAGACACAGCACAGAAACTCACCGAGCAATAAGATCCCTTTACAAAGTGCATCATCGCGGAAGCTGTCATCCGTAAAAAACGAGTGTTTGGATGCCGTCGGAGACCGGCACGATACAGCGGTGGCTTTTTTTTTTTTTTTTTTTACACATGACGTCTGAATGAACTGATCGGAGATTTAATATTTCCCAATTGCGCTGGTACAGGGCTTACATTTAACATCGATCCTCTGTTCTGCAGTAGTTTAGTTCTCAGTGACAGAGGTGAAACGGATGTGACACTGACATGGGCCAGAGATGATTAGCCAGACATAGAGAAACTGAAAACATTGGTTGTCATATTACAGATGAGCCCAACTACACCTAAAGTGTTTTCCTTATTTGTTTGTTTTTTTATTTTATTTTCTCTGACCTACTGGCCCACACCTTAAAATTCACAGTGGCCAGACACCCTTGTTTCCAGTAACAATGGGCTCTATGCACAGCTCCACTACTTTCTAAATTCAAGGCAGCTCTTTTATTTACTGACAAACTGATTAATCCAGGTGTGTCTGAGTAGTCACAATGGTCAGACACACCTGGATTAATCAGTTTGTCCAATAATGTAAGACAGGAAATAAAGGAGCTGCCTTAAAGCAGATATCATCGGCACGGCCGTTTCGGCTAATGCTGTGTTCAAGGCAGGCTTTTGAAACCGTAAGTTACAGCTTCAAGTCACAACTACGACTTGGTAGCGTTCCAGGTAACCCGTAGCTCGTGTTTTTACCGTCCTGTTGTCTGTGAAAGTTCCCTATAACGGCCACTCGTAACTTCCAACCCGTGAACTCGTACCAGATCGAACTGGTATGACTTCACAGGAAGGAAAAACACAAAGTACGAGTTTCCTTGAACGCACCATGAGTTAGCAGCCCCCGCCCTTGTCAGGCATCAATTGGTCCTCGTGCTACGTCACCACATTCACGCGCATCCCTTGGCTGCACACACAGCCCTTCATGCCGTTCTCTCCCCTCATTGGATAACACTTGTATCCCACAAGGAAAATTTTCTCCTCGGGTTACAGCAGAGCAGAGTGACGGAGAGACTCGTGTTTAGGCTGAAATACTTCATGTAAGTGATTGCTGACGGAAAATAGGACTATTTAGGACTTATATTAACAAAAACATTCCACTGATATCTGCTTTAAGTTCAGGAAGTAGAGGTGTGCATAGAGCCAATTTGTGGAATTTTTGCAATAGAATCTTTAAAGGCCGTTTTCTCAAAATGAGCTTTTTCTTATACTCTGGACCCGAAATCTCCAGTTCAGCAGCACTTACAGACACCAAACCTTCTAGTTATATTCCTGCCTATATTCTGAAGGTTTATACAGAGAGGATTGTTGATATATCATTCACAGCCTGATTTATACAACAATTTATACCTAAAAACAGGGCGAAATTTGATTTTTTTTAGGGCTGGTGACAGTATTTTCTCATTTACAAAGTGATAAAAAGAGATATCTAAAATCCCCTCTGTAAAAACTTTTGACTTTAATATGTCAACAAAATAAAACAAGAATTTTGAAAGTGGCTTTATCCAATCTTCAGATTTCGGGTCTGGAAATGTACACAAATTCACGCATATGTAATTAGATAATGTCTCATTTCCATATTTAAGCCTAATATTTAAGAAAACATGTAATACAAAAAATAATTGTCTCAATGTAAGTAATAAACATAGAAAGTTTCATGGCAATAGCTGTTAGTTAAATTTTTACCCTATTCACCTGGCAAAAGTACCCAGATTCTTTACTTGAGTAGAAGTAAAAGTACCTGTGTAAAAAACGACTTAAAGCAGATATCATCGGCACGGCCGTTTCGGCTAATGCTGTGTTCAAGGCAGGCTTTTGAAACCGTAAGTTACAGCTTCAAGTCACAACTACGACTTGGTAGCGTTCCAGGTAACCCGTAGCTCGTGTTTTTACCGTCCTGTTGTCTGTGAAAGTTCCCTATAACGGCCACTCGTAACTTCCGACCCGTGAACTCGTACCAGATCGAACTGGTATGACTTCACAGGAAGGAAAAACACAAAGTACGAGTTTCCTTGAACGCACCATGAGTTAGCAGCCCCCGCCCTTGTCAGGCATCAATTGGTCCTCGTGCTACGTCACCACATTCACGCGCATCCCTTGGCTGCACACACAGCCCTTCATGCCGTTCTCTCTCCTCATTGGATAACACTTGTATCCCACAAGGAAAATTTTCTCCTCGGATTACAGCAGAGCAGAGTGACGGAGAGACTCGTGTTTAGGCTGAAATACTTCATGTAAGTGATTGCTGACGGAAAATAGGACTATTTAGGACTTATATTAACAAAAACATTCCACTGATATCTGCTTTAAGTAAAAGTGAAAGTACTGATCCAAATATCTACTCAAGTAAAAGTAAAAAGTACAGGCTTTGAAATTTACTCAAAAGTATTATTAAAAGTAAAAAGTATTTCTATTACACGATTCACTGCAAAACAAATAACCACATGATAATTTATCTTGAATCCTTTTCATCAATGTTATTGTTTGAACAAACATTGTTCACATAGCCTAAGTTTACCTGCCGGACACAAGATGTATCCTAATCTACTTCACTATGGTCAGTTGTAGGCATTTGTATTGTACACTTCAGGTTTACACATCACACTAATGAACATTACATTTTGGACCAGGATTGGCTCGTATACCAATTAATCAACTTTTTTAATATCACATCAGGCAACAATTGTTTCTCACTGTACAGGTGGTGTGAATGGCACACCTAGGGACTACATATGAAAATAACTACGCTTCATTAGGCTATCTGGTAACCCCCCCCCCCCCCCCCGTGCGCTCAGTGGATTGAGACACTTTAGGAGGGTTATTATTTATGGTCCTCTTCCACTAGCGCGACTCAGCTCTATTCGTTTTTTTTTGTTGTTTTTTTTTTGGCTTTTCCACTAGTACTCAAGCGCGACGTCCAACACGAGAATCAAACCTGCTAATTCTAAAAACCCAGCGGCAGCAGCGGCCACTGATCTGTACTGAGACTGTTGTTGTTCTGTCACCTGAGTTCACTGACTGCTGTGTGAGTGAGTTTGGAGCTGATGAGAGGAGAGAAAAAAGAGAGCAAGACGACCCGGCAGCGTGATATGACGACCCCGACCCCGCTGAGGAGGAACTACGAAGACTCAGCTCAAGTCGAGCTGTAATTTTATTTTGCCGTAAATGTATTTTGCCGCGGAAACCCTGATGTGTATATTTAAAAAAGTAACGAGCCTTTTGGGGAAATGTAAGGAGTAGAAAGTACCGATATTTGCGTTAAAAATTTACTGAGTAAAAGTAAGAAGTTGTCAGAAAAATAAATACTTCTAAAAGTACAAAGTACCTGACAATTCTACTTAAAGCAGATATCAGTGGAATGTTTTTGTTAATATAAGTCCTAAATAGTCCTATTTTCCGTCAGCAATCACTTACATGAAGTATTTCAGCCTAAACACGAGTCTCTCCGTCACTCTGCTCTGCTGTAACCCGAGGAGAAAATTTTCCTTGTGGGATACAAGTGTTATCCAATGAGGGGAGAGAACGGCATGAAGGGCTGTGTGTGCAGCCAAGGGATGCGCGTGAATGTGGTGACGTAGCACGAGGACCAATTGATGCCTGACAAGGGCGGGGGCTGCTAACTCATGGTGCGTTCAAGGAAACTCGTACTTTGTGTTTTTCCTTCCTGTGAAGTCATACCAGTTCGATCTGGTACGAGTTCACGGGTCGGAAGTTACGAGTGGCCGTTATAGGGAACTTTCACAGACAACAGGACGGTAAAAACACGAGCTACGGGTTACCTGGAACGCTACCAAGTCGTAGTTGTGACTTGAAGCTGTAACTTACGGTTTCAAAAGCCTGCCTTGAACACAGCATTAGCCGAAACGGCCGTGCCACTGATATCTTTAAAGCAGATATCAGTGGAATGTTTTTGTTAATATAAGTCCTAAATAGTCCTATTTTCCGTCAGCAATCACTTACATGAAGTATTTCAGCCTAAACACGAGTCTCTCCGTCACTCTGCTCTGCTGTAACCCGAGGAGAAAATTTTCCTTGTGGGATACAAGTGTTATCCAATGAGGGGAGAGAACGGCATGAAGGGCTGTGTGTGCAGCCAAGGGATGCGCGTGAATGTGGTGACGTAGCACGAGGACCAATTGATGCCTGACAAGGGCGGGGGCTGCTAACTCATGGTGCGTTCAAGGAAACTCGTACTTTGTGTTTTTCCTTCCTGTGAAGTCATACCAGTTCGATCTGGTACGAGTTCACGGGTCGGAAGTTACGAGTGGCCGTTATAGGGAACTTTCACAGACAACAGGACGGTAAAAACACGAGCTACGGGTTACCTGGAACGCTACCAAGTCGTAGTTGTGACTTGAAGCTGTAACTTACGGTTTCAAAAGCCTGCCTTGAACACAGCATTAGCCGAAACGGCCGTGCCGCTGTTATCTGCTTTAAGTACAGTAACGAAGTATTTGTACTTCGTTACTTGCCATCACTGTATATAATAAATTGTTCCGAAAAAAATTCTATATTTTAAGCTTGTTTGTAGTGGAAGCTCCCAGTGTCTCGGTTCACTGCTCTTCCTGTGTCCGGCGGAACAGTTTCTCATGTCGGGGCTTCAATACAAGAGGGACATTACAGACGAGCAGTATGGAGGTATTTGGATGGTTTTTGGTGTGTCTTTTTGGACGAAGAAAGTTGGTATCCATTGACAACCATTATATGGACAAATACTGCTACGCGGACCCCCCCGTAACTCAGAGAAGGCATGGAGGACTCTGAAAATTTTCACAGCTCTTAGTCGACATGAGGGTGAGTAGATAATGAGTGAAATTTGAATTTTGGGTGAACTATCTCTTTAAAGACAATAATAGTAATATATATATATATATATATATATATATACACAGTATATACAGCAATTAAGGGGTCAAGCAACAATAGGCCAGAGTAGCCATGGCAACAAGATAGAACTACGTCAGCACTAGGGCTGACCCGATTATCATATTTTGATAATCGAAGCTTCGCGGACATAAAATCGATTTTAATCGAAGCTTCAGCGGCCAACGCGATCGTAACGTCTGACCGGGGTGGGGGGCGGCGGCGGCGACCGTGGGCGGGGGGGCGCGAGTGGAAATATAAGGAAAGTAATGGCAAACAAACACTGCATATCTCCAAAATCAGGCAGGTTTCCAGGATGCCAAGTAGCCTACTCATTTTAATGTAACAATTGACTATGAGAACCAGTGTCAAAAAGGGAAAAAGGAGGGGGGAAAAAATCGATCACGGACTTTCATGACCGATTACCATGGCAACGAACGAAGCTTCGAAGCTTCGAATTTTTTGGGTCAGCCCTAGTCAGCACTACAAGTTTCACATGTGAAAATGCATAATGTGATTTTAACAACTTTCAAAATGGCAGCAAAATTCTGCTGTTTTCGTTTAGAAACTGTATGTGGAGGTCTGGCAGTATAAGCAGACATTTAAAGGGGACATATTATGCAAAACTCACTTTTTCATTGCTTTAGTATATGTATTTGCGTATCCGGAGTGCCTCCTCACCCCTTGAACGTAAATTTTGACAACTACGTCAACATTTTGTAAACCGCCATAGTCTAAAAACTGTCTCTTAACGAGCCGTTTTAAATTTCAACCGGCTTATTACGTAACAGGCTGGGTGATTTGAATATTCCAGCCACTGCTCTCATGGTTACCTCAGCTACCTGACCGAAGATTCGCAACTTTTTCGTCCTCACTTCACTCACTGCTACAATGACCTACAACGCGAAAGCCAAGCACTGCTGCTCTGTCGCCGGATGCAGGGATCCTCATTTGTCGCTACATCGCCTCCCTACCAAAGAGGAAACAAGAGTGAAGTGGCTACAATTTATTTATGAGAAGGATGCCCCGTCTCCAGTGAGCAGAAGCCTGTTTGTGTGTGCGAAACACTTCACGGCAGACTGTTTCAGCAACTTGGGTCAATATAAAGCTGGATTGGTGAGGAGATTGTCCCTAGAAGACGGAGCAATACCATCTGCCCGTGGCAACGCCACAGAAGAGGACACAGTGAGTAACTTATATCAGTTTGTGTTACTTTGGCTGTTTATCACACAAGCTAACCTTAACTGTCGTTGTTAATGTAAACGTTAACGCTACATTTGAAGTTATAAACGTTGGGTCTCCTGGCCGTTGGATATTCCTACGGTTGTGTTAAAAAAAAACAATAGGCTAATAATTTGTCATATATCGGCACTCTTTTATAACTTGACAGTGAATTTAGAAAATTAACTAGGCTAGTATATTGAGATTTTATCGCTTCTACCGGTGTTGTGCCGAGAAATGCATGCCCGTCACAAGACGGCACTCGGCCGCTGAACCAGTGCTCAGCTGTTAACATGTAGCGTTAGATGAGACGGTAGGAAATGGTCTGAGTTGCCTGCGGGCGGTGAGCTACTGTTCCGCTGTGAACACGCTCAGGAGACGTACCGGTCTCTGTTATTCATGGCCTGTGAGCTATGTGAATTAATTAGCATTTTGTGTTGACAGTGTTCGACGGTAGGAGTATCCAAATGGTCAATGACCTGACACTAGACAAATTTGCCTGCTTGGATTAATAAAGTAATTCATATTCGTAATCGTAGCACTCGAACGATTTCCTGTGTGTTGGCTGGCTGTGTGTGTAATTAGCGTCTCTGCTGGCCAAGACACCAACCGAAACGTCATGTGAAATAAAGCAATCACTTTGTTTTGGAGCCGGGCACAAGTGTTACCTGCTACATGCTGTTCATGTAGCTAAGCATGCAAGCACACAGAAAAGTTGCTTCACTAATGTGTAGGCTATTGCTCACAGTGAAATGAGGAATTTGCATGGGTTTAATTGCTTTATTATGATTTGTCAGATTTTGCCATATCAAAATCATTTTTTGTAATCATAATTTCTGTCTACATAGCTTTATTGTTTAATGTAACATGCGAAAATGGACGTATAAGTTATTCGGCTCCTTCCTTTTGTGTTTAGAAAAGCACATCTGTACCGCAGCCTATGGTGCATCATGTTGCCTGCCAGACAGACCAACCGCTGACATGCGCAGTTGGCACACAGCTGTCAATAAGAACTCTCATGCCTCACTTCAGAAGCACAGGTTTGTTGACCAAAAGCATATCATGATGTAGTGATGTTAGTCACTATGTTTCTCTATAATGTAATTATTGTTTTACTCCAAACATGCTTTGTTTACTTCGTTAAAAAAAAAAAAAAAAGACAGGGTGGGGTGAGTGCTTCAATGGCCGAAGGGAAAAAAGAAAGTGAAAAAATTGAGTAACTCAAGGTGCTATTCAAGGAGAAATGGTAAAATGGATTGAAAAAAGAAAACTGACTGACAGTTTTCTTCTTCGATGTCTTGTTTACCCATACATGGGTCATATATTGTTAACCATGTAGCATTATTCTGTTATGAATATGGAGTGGCTAATGAAGATTCTGTTTTCATCTATCAAAGGCACACAGTCCTGTGCTGATGTTGGTGTTGACACCTCAAGCAGTGCCTTCTCAACCTCACCACCATTCCTAGCATCAACCCCGATAAAAAGACCACGTAAAAGAGCTCGCTTGGAACTGGAGGAGGAGGAGAATCGATTTGAGGGAAGTTCATTCATGGACATTACTGATCCCAATGATTCTACTTAACATCCAGAGGACTCACACAATTTTGTCTGCTTCAGCAGATGAGATGTGAGTTAATAACCACAGATTTTATTTATTTATTCATTTGCATTATTTGTCTCAAGCAGCATGGGAGTTACTAATTTATCTTTGAAATTTTTGTTTTTCTACTAGACTGGAGCCTCCCTGCCCTGTTCACAACACACCAACATACATTGTGTATGAGAAGTGTCTTCTGCAGCTGTTCGAGGTGTGCCCTGTCTGTCAGCGTGTTTAAGATGTGCGGACAAGACGGATAGGGACATTCCTCTCTGTAGAACAGACTTGCCCACACTGTCAGTTCTTCAGAAAATGGAACAGCCAGCCTATCCTAGGAAGCACACCTGAGGGAAACCTCCAGCTTTCAGCAGCAGTCTACACTACAGGAGCATCTTTCTTCAAGCTTGAAAAGGTAATGTATTAAGACTTAACTATGTAATTTTATTAGTTTTGCATATCATGTTGCTGAATGTTGTGTAAAGCAGTACTTATGACACATCTTGTCTGTCTGTCTGTCTGTCTGTCTTCAGATCTTCCGGGCAATGCAGCTGCAGATGTTTCAGTATGATACTTTTCGGCGTCATGCACGAACATACATAGAGCCTGCCATTATTCATACATGGAAGACTGCGCAGGATGGCATGATGACACAGCTTAGTCAGCAGGAGAGTGTTATCCTGGGTGGTGACTTAAGGGCAGACTCACCAGGTATACAAGACTCTCTGATACATTTTACTATGAAGTAAAACAAAGCGAAATGTAAAATGTAATTTTTGTGAAATTACAATTTTTTTTGAAGGTCACTGCCAAGTTTGGCAGTTGAGGAGCAACACTATTATCGACCAACAGCTGGTTCAGGTGAGTTAAATGCGTGTTCTGTATTCAGCTTAACTAATTTGTGTTTAATGGGTGCTTATGAAAATTATCTTGTTTAAAAGACTTTCATGTTCTTACTTTGTGTTCTAATCAGAGCAACGAAGTCAGTGGAAGTTACCACATGGAGAAAGAAGGTCTGAAGAGGAGCCTTGCTCTCTTGGAGGCGCGTGGTGTAACATTGGACAGCATTGTCACAGACCGTCACCCTCAGATCCAGAAGTTCTTGAGGGAAGCCAACGTGACACAGTACTACGATGTCTGGCACATGGAAAAAGGTATTTGTTAATGTGTTTGTGTTAGAGGGGGAAATCAGGTTGAAATACCCTTGCTCACAGGTCCACACAGTATATTTTCTCTATAATCAAAATGACTAATGTGTTAATGGGTTATTTGTTTATTCGCCTTATACTGTTTATCAGAACGTGGCTGAAATATTGTTTTATTAGGACTGTCGAAGAAACTGGTCAAGATAGCCCAGAACAAAGACTGTGAGAAGCTGAAAAAGTGGCTTCGCAGCATAAAAAATCATGTGTACTGGACAGCAGCCTCTTCTACATCAGGGCAAGAGAGAGTGGCTAAGTGGACCTCCATTCTTAACCATGTCAGAGACGTCCACATGCATGAAGATCCTGCTTTCCCTCAGTGTTTGCATCCACAGCGCCAGGGCCGGCTCTAGGCATAGGCGATACAGGCGGTCGCCTAGAGCGCCAACTGCTGGAGGGGCGCTGCCAGCCAAGGGAAAAAAAAAAGAAAAAAAGATAATAATAATGATTTATGTCCGCTGGCGCCCCCTCACTTAGTGTTTTCTGTGTAGAAAAAAACCCCCAAAACAAATAAATAAACAATGACAAACATGTTCCTAAATTGTGTATAGTCACACACACAGCAGATACCTGTCTGCAGCAGGAATGCTCTCAAGCCGTTTTCTTGTTAGAAACGCCACATTTTTAATTAGATGTGTGGCACAAATGCCGGCGCGTTTGCGCGACTGTCTCGATGTTTTTTTTTTGTTTTTTTTTCATATTTCGGTCATTTACGCAGTAGAAATGCGGTTCAACTACTGTGATCGGGAGACTCTCCTCTTTCAAATACGCACGGCCGCACGCCCTTGACGACCTGTCAATCAAAACAACAACTGTGAAGCGCTTCGAAACAGGAGAGTCGTTCAGAGGGATAGATAGATAGAGAGAGAGAGAGAGAAGCAGTGAGGATGATGACGGTGCTTCAGAGGTTTAAAGTTCTGACTAATTTGATGAGGAAGATTATGAAAAAAGAAGAGAGAGTTGAGACTTCAGCCTGCTCAGACAGCAGGGCCAGTGGGCCACAGCTCCAGATCAGCTCCAGCTCTGTATTCAGACCTGCTGAGCTATCAAACTAGTTTTTTTTTTGTTTTTTTTTACCTCTCAAACAGTGCCACAATGATACACATATATAGGGTACATTATATAGGCTAAATATTGTAAATTTTGTGTGTTTTTTTGTCTATTTAGTTGATATTTGGAGAAAATTTCTCATTTCGGGCTACACACATCTCATGAAGTTTGAAATGTAATGTGAAGTCAATATTTAGCTTCTGTTATCCCACATTTGAGACATTTGGTGAGAATGACAGTTAGGCCTAACATTTATGCTCAAAAAGCAATTTCACAATTTTTTTTCTACACTTATCGCCTTATATCATACAGTATATTCCACTGCTTTTGTGAAGCCCAGACTTTCGTATACTCATTTCAAGCACCACAACAGTTTGTTCTCATGATTGTGAAGAGACTAATTTTTTCATGTCTTCACCCAGGATTTACTCAATGCAGTTTTACTGATTGTTGTGCAAATTGTGTATCTCAGGGGACATAGAGATACACTGCTATGTTATCGTTATGATCATTGTTGGGGGGGCGCCTGAGAGTAATCTCGCCTAGGGCACCAAAATGGCTAGAGCCGGCCCTGCACAGCGCACCTCAAGGGACAGGAGCAAATGGTTGACAACAGGTGGATACACAAGCAAAAGTGTATGCAAAATGTGTTTTCTTTATGTCTAAAAGATGTTTAAACAGCTTGAATTCATGTGTTTTTTTTTCAGGAACACCAGCTTTCTGCAGGCTAGAAAAGGTGATGACTACTAAGAGGATTCTAAAGGATGTGGAAAAGCTCAGCCCTCATTACCAGACCACATCACTAGAGGCATTTCACAGCGTCATTCTACGATTTGCACCCAAGAATGTAGTCTTCCCATACCTTGGAATGCTATGCAGGTGAATAACCATCATCTGTTTGGTTCATTATAATTTAGTTTACTTTCTATCATTTTTAACCCTCCGGTACATTTTTGTCCAAAGAGGGAAATTTTCACTGATTTCTCAGCCATAACTTTCACTATATGACCTCAAAAAAGACAGTGCTTATCAAATCCATAACTATATCATACCCCTTCTATATGGAAGCCCTTTAAAAAACTACTACACATTTCTTGGGAAGCCACTGTGATTGCAGAATGTATTATTATTATTATTTTTTTGCTGTTATAGCCCTACAATCAAAAAAGCCCATGGTACAAAAATGTCCACTAAGGGCATATCTATTGAAAAACTGAAACTACACAGAAAAAAATAATGCATCAAAATTGCTTTTGTTACTAATCTTTGACATATTCAAGGGTTTGGATTAACATAAAAAATCTCCCACCTCTGATCATTTTTATATTGAAAACCAGCTATTTTCAGTTTGTTTTTTCAAATATCCAGTTCACGCTTCATTACTGCAAATTGCCAATAAAAATACAAAAGTTAGTAGTTTTGATAAGAACAGAGATTGACTGCAAGATCTGTGCAAAACAATCTGGAAAAAAATGTATTTGATATATTTTTAGAGTAGTTGTTTTGAGAAGACATTTATGTCCGTAAGGGTACAAGTGTGACTTTGCTACCAGAGTGTTACAGTATACTTTTCCTCCCAAGACTCCACCTGGCTGCCCTGCATTACAATGAAAATGTGGGCCGACAACAGGCAACATCTTCAAGTGGAGAGTTGCTCTACAGTCTCAACTTCCCCAAATCAAAACGCGGAGAATGCACTGCAAAGCCAGTGAAAGAAAAGCCAACATTTCGTAAGTTTTTCTATTTATTAAAAGACCACAAATTAAAATAAACATGGATACAGCATAAAATAGATTGAAAATAAATAAACACGTATAAATACGTAGTAATTCAGATAAATAAGTTGACCTCACTGCAGCACATGGCTTTTTAGTTCCAGTGCAATTTAATTAAACAATACTTTTTGTTTATTTCACTGCAGATTACGTAGACACACTGTTGGACTTGATCTTTGGAAAAGTTTTCCAGGACCCTGCCCCATATCTGGATGAGGTCTTGAAAATCAAGATCCCTGAGGACCTCTCTGCGCAGTATGACAGACCTGACAAGCTGGATGTTATAGCTAATTATGTGTCGAGGTTCAATCAAGGGCAGGTCTGAACCCCACATACTGTTGTTCGGCATCAGGGAACTCTGCACGAATCCTCAGCACCACGCAGGCAGGCAGCACAACTCTGACTCTCCGCCCCAGAAAGCCCCAGCACCAGCTCACAAAACTTCTGTAGGCGAGGTATCTGTATTGGCTGGACACAATTCGATGTTCACATCCATTGCAACCAGACAATTTATTTGTTGTCATTTTCATATATAAGGTCCAACTGTTCTACTTAATTTTTTGTTTTTATTTATTTATTACATAGCCTAATTGTAAAATTAAATTCAGTATTACTTTTGTGAAAATGTAATCTGAATCTGAACAAATCATTAGTAGTTATGCATTTTTGCTTCTCTTTCTGAAAACTTAGGCTTACTAAAATATTATTATTATTATTATTATTAGGGCCACGGGCAATCGCACCGGGCACTACTGTTATTGTGTGGATTTTTTCTTATTAGTGTGAATGCTGGAAGCATTCACACTATTGTTATTCGGTTCGGCCATTTTCTGCCTTTCTTCGTCATGTAACTAGTCCTTCATACTTTGTGCTATTTCAACAATTCAAATATCAAAATGTTCAGCCTTTTCGGGACAGGTGTGCTATGTCTTTTCTCTTTTCAACTATTCATACTTTTTGCAATATTCAACTATTTCTGATTTTTTTTCCCCATAGAGAATGCATTGGAACAGTCTTGAAACTCTTCAAATCTTCTTACTTCTTTCAGCCTTTAAAGCGTCCACATACTTTCAGCTAGAGACTTCATTCAAATCCTGAGCTGTAGACAAACTTCTAATGTATTCATCCTGTATTTACAACTTTTTCATAGCTTGTACCGTTTTTGAGATAAATCCTTTAAAAGCACATGAGGATTTCTGACAAATTTCACACTTTTCAATGAGTGTGTATGGGGTTGGGTCAGAGTGAGTGACATCATCGTTAGAGTGAGAGGGATCGAAAAAACATTCAGGATTTTTTCTGGATAAATTGCCAGCACGGCCACAAATTAAACTCTAGACACATGATTTCCTCACCGGTTTGTAGCCACACTTGTCGTGTCTCATTTAATGTGCTCAAAACAGCAGACAGACTTACAGAATTGTCTCTATGAGCCTAATTGTCCAGCTAGACCCGCTCCAGTGGCTCATCCACTTCAATATAAAAGTAGGAGCTGATTTTTTTAGAAAAGCAGAAATGCCCCCCTTTTCTACCTTGCGACCCTGAGAAAAGTTTTTGCCCTACAAACATTTAATGCACATCAATGTGCTCAGGAAGGTCTCCTCTCCCAGTAGTCATGGCCACATTCTGATAAGAGGTACGGTTCTCTTTTTATGGGCTGTTTTGGGAAGCTGCACAGAGCTCAAATCTCTCTGCTCTGCTCTGCTCTGTGTGCAGTTGGTCCAGCTGTAGGGGCCAGCTCGTTATCAAAGTCTATAAATAGAACAGGTGCAGGTGCAGCCTGGCTGCTCGTTAAGATGTTTTTAAACACAGCCCCACACACACACATGATAAACCAGACTGACAGAGGATGTCCACGCTCACTCACACACAGTCACACATGCACACATACACAAACAGACAAACACACAAACACAACACTGTTCCACACAGTAAAATGTAAGCATGGTCGTCGCCATGGTAACTTCTGAGGGCAGGCTGCCACACAGGTGTAATCAATCAGATCATTAGGGAGAGAGGAGTTTTGTGGCACTTATCAACAGTTTTACTTTCTGCACATGTACACGCAGACAGAGAGACCGTCAGACTCACACACCCAGACACACACACACACACACACACACACACACACACACACACACACACACACACACACACACACACACACACACACACACACACAGGTTTTCAGCTCAAATTCATCAGGCTCTCAATGATTGACCTTTGATGTAAACATCTCCAACAATTTATATTTTTCTCATGAATTTAAGTTCAGACGTTTAGTCTTTCCAACTCTATTAATAGTAGTACAATTACAGGTGGAGCCTAGGACATAGGACGCAGCTTTTAACATCTATCTATCTATCTATCTATCTATCTATCTATCTATCTATCTATCTATCTATCTATCTATCTATCTATCTATCTATCTATCTATCTATACCCCTCCCTATTTTTTAACCCCTCTGCTCTATCTATCTATCTATCTATCTATAAACCCTTTGTCTCTCTTTTTCTTTCTTTCTTTTACTCCTTCATTTGTATTTTACATAACTTCTTTCTATCTTTCCCTCCCTATCCATCCATCCATCTACCTCTTTCTATCTATCATCCCCCTCTCTCTTTTTCTTCTTTCTTTCTTTCTTCTTTCTTTCTTTCTTTCTTTCTTTCTTTCTTTTTACTTCTTTGTTTCTTTCTGTTTTTCTTTCTACTCCTTTTCTCTTTCTATGTTTCTACCCCATTTCTTTCTTTCTTTCTACTGCTCTCTGTATATCTCTCTCTTTCATTTATCCACCCCAATATCTTTCCTTCTTTCTTACTACTCCTCTGTCTCTTTCATTCATTCTCTATTCTCTTTATGTTCTATTATTCTGCTTTTCTTACCTTTTTCTTTCTCTATCTACCCTTCTCTCTGTGTCTTCTTTCTTTCTGTCCTTTTGTTCTTTCTTTCTTTCTCCATCTACCCTTCCCATTTTCTTTCTTTCCTTCTGTCCTTTTCTTCTTTCTTTCTTTCTTCAGCTCATTCAGCTTTGTTTCAACAATTTCTTCAGCTCATTCAGCATTGCTTCCAGCATTCACACCATTTCCATTCTTGGAAATGTTTTTTCTAGTTATTATTAGTGTGAATGCTGGAAGCATTCACACTATTGTTATTCGGTTCGGCCATTTTCTGCCTTTCTTCGTCATGTAACTAGTCCTTCATACTTTGTGCTATTTCAACAATTCAAATATCAAAATGTTCAGCCTTTTCGGGACAGGTGTGCTATGTCTTTTCTCTTTTCAACTATTCATACTTTTTGCAATATTCAACTATTTCTGATTTTTTTTTCCCCATAGAGAATGCATTGGAACAGTCTTGAAACTCTTCAAATCTTCTTACTTCTTTCAGCCTTTAAAGCGTCCACATACTTTCAGCTAGAGACTTCATTCAAATTCTGAGCTGTAGACAAACTTCTAATGTATTCATCCTGTATTTACAACTTTTTCATAGCTTGTACCGTTTTTGAGATAAATCCTTTAAAAGCACATGAGGATTTCTGACAAATTTCACACTTTTCAATGAGTGTGTATGGGGTTGGGTCAGAGTGAGTGACATCATCGTTAGAGTGAGAGGGATCGAAAAAACATTCAGGATTTTTTCTGGATAAATTGCCAGCACGGCCACAAATTAAACTCTAGACACATGATTTCCTCACTGGTTTGTAGCCACACTTGTTGTGTCTCATTTAATGTGTTCAAAACAGCAGACAGACTTACAGAATTGTCTCTATGAGCCTAATTGTGCAGCTAGACCCGCTCCAGTGGCTCATCCATTTCAATAGAAAAGTAGGAGCTGATTTTTTTAGAAAAGCAGAAATGCCCCCCTTTTCTACCTTGCGACCCTGAGAAAAGTTTTTGCCCTACAAACATTTAATGCACATCAATGTGCTCAGGAAGGTCTGCTTGCCCAGATGGTCGGGACCATATTCTGATACGGTTCTCTTTTTCTGGGCTGTTTTGGGAAGCTGCTCAGAGCACAAATCTCTCTGCTCTGCTCTGCTCTGTGTGCAGTTGGTCCAGCTGTTGGGGCCAGCTCGTTATCAAAGTCTATTAATAGAACAAGTGCAGGTGCAGCCTGGCCGCTCGTTAAGATGTTTTTAAACACAGCCCCACACACACACATGATAAACCAGACTGACAGAGGATGTCCACGCACAAACACAGGCATCACACTCACACAGACAGACACACACAGTCACACACACACACACATACACAAACAGACAAACACACAAACACAACACTGTTCCACACAGTAAAATGTAAGCATGGTAGTCGCCATGGTAACTTCTGAGGGCAGGCTGCCAATCAATCAGATCATTAGGGAGAGAGGAGTTCTGTGGCGCTTACTTTCTGCACATGTACACGCAGACAGAGAGACCGTCAGACTCACACACCCAGACACACACACACACACACACACACACACACACACACAGGTTTTCAGCTCAAATTCATCAGCCTCTCAATTATTTTATACTTTTGATGTAAACATCTCCAACAATTAATTTTTTTCTCATGAATTTAAGTTCAGACGTTTAGTCTTTCCAACTCTATTAATAGTAGTACAATTACAGGTGGAGCCTGGGACATAGGATGCAGCTTTTAACATGTGTCCTATCTATCTATCTATCTATCTATCTATCTATCTATCTATCTATCTATCTATCTATCTATCTATCTATCTATCTATCTATCTATCTATCTATCTATCTATCTATCTATCTATCTATCTATCTATCTATCTATCTATCTATCCCCCTCCCTATTTTTAACCCCTCTGTCTCCTTTTTTTCTTTCTTTCTTTCTTCTACTCCTTCATTTGTATTTTACGTAACTTTTTCTATCCTTCCCTCTCTATCCATCCATCCATCCATCCATCCATCCATCCATCCATCCATCTACCTCTTTCTATCTATCATCCCCCTCTCTCTTTTTCTTTCTTTCTTTCTTTCTTTCTTTCTTTCTTTCTTTCTTTCTTTCTTTCCTTCTTTCTTTCACTCACTCCATTTCTGTCTTTTTACTTCTTTGTTTGTTTGATTGTTTCTTTCTTTCTTTCTATTCCTTTTCTCTTCCTTTGTTTTTACTCCATTTCTTTCTTTCTTTCTTTCTTTCTTTCACTCCATTTCTGTTTGTTTACTTCTTTGTTTGTTTGATTCTTTCTTTCTACTCCTTTTCTCTTCCTTTGTTTTTACTCCATTTCTTTCTTTCTTTCTTTCTTTCTTTCTTTCTTTCTTTCTTTCTTTCTTTCTTTCTTTCTTTCACTCCATTTCTGTCTTTTTACTTCTTTGTTTGTTTGATTCTTTCTTTCTTTCTTTCTTTCTGTCCTTTTCTTTTTTCTCTCTTGTTTCAATCTTTCTTTCTTTCTTTCTTTCTTTCTTTCTTTCTTTCTTTCTTTCTTTCTTTCTTTCTTTCTTTCTTTCTTTCTTTCTTTCAACAATTTCTTCAGCTCATTCAGCATTGCTGGAAGCATTCACACCATTTCCATTCTTGGAAATGTTTTTTCTAGTTAGTGTGAATGCTGGAAGCATTCACACTATTGTTATTCAAATCTTTATACTTATTATTCTTACTTCTTTCACCCTTTTTCTGCGTTTAACTCCTTCTTCATACTTTGTGCTATTTCAACAATTCATATATCAAAACGTGCAGCTTTTTCAGGACAATATTGCTATTATTTTTCTCTTTCATACTATTTATACTTTTTAAAATATTTAACTTTTTGTGCAATTTTTCTCTCGTAGGAAATACATTGAAACAGTCCTCAAACTCTTCAAATCTTCTGCTTCATTCAGCCTCTAATAGCTTCAGCATACTTTCAGCTACAGACTTCATTCAACTTTTAAACTGTTCACAAACCTTTCAACTATTCAGCTATATCTCAGCTTATTGATATCTTCAACAGTTTCAGATATATGTATAGTTTTAAAATCATTAAAATTTCTGACAAAATTCAGATTTAACATGAAAGTCAATGGGACGGAATGTTCGGACGTTGGCAGTTGGTAGAGTGACAGAGGGTCTAAAAATCCTCTCACATTTTTCTCTCTATCCTGTCAGCACGGCCACAGATTACACTCTACACACATAATTTCGGGCATGCTTGTAGACAAGCTCATCCTCGATCTCTTCATGTGCTCAAAAAACCAGAGAGACGAACACAATTTAAACTCGGGGCCTCTGAGTGCGGCCAGTTTCCTCTCTCCTCTCATTGACTCCCATTCAAAAGTAGGCGCTGATTTTCTAAACGTCCCAAAGTTTCCAACCTGCGACACAATCAACAATTTTTACTCTAGAAACACCAAAGTGACATGGACGCGTTCAGCAAGGTCTTATGGTTCGGAAAATGTAAACCTTTTGCTCGTACTAAGTACAGATTTGTCGTACATTAGATCTGTTTGAGGGTGTCACAGAGCAGTTAAAGCCTATGGTTAAAGCTGCCACCATACCTTAAAGCCACCAGCCAACAGTTACATGGTAACCTCAACATGGCAACCTCACCATGGTAACCTCACCATGGCAACGTCACCATGGCAACGCACACACATTCTCTCTGTTTGACTGTCTGTCGGTCATACACACACACACACACACACACACACACACACACACACAAATGGACACACACTAACTACCACACACACACACATCCAACACACACACACACACAAATGGACACACACACACACACACACACAAATGGACACACACTCACCATACACACACATCCAACACACACACACACACACACACACACACACACACACACACACACAAATGGACACACACTCACCATGCATACACATCCAACACACACAAATGGACACACACTAACTACTACACACACACACACCATACACACACACACACACACACGCACACACACTCACCATACACACACATCCAAAACACACACACAAATGGACACACACTAACTACCACACACACACAAACACACACACACACACACACCCAACAAACATACAACCACTTACCAAACACATACACAATTTACACAATTACACACAAACAGACACACATGCACACACAACAAACACACACACAAATGGACACACACTAACCATACACAAACAGACACACACGTCCAACACACACACATTTCATACAGTTGTCAGGTCAGAACTTTTTGTATATCTTCCTCACTCACACACACACACACACACACACACACACACACACACACACACACACACACACACACACACACACACACACACTTTTCCTACAGTTGTCTGACTGTTTTGTATGTACCTCTCTATCTTCCTGTTGTAGTTAATGGACTCGTTGCTGTTAATTTTGTTCTTTAGCTATTTAAACTGAAAATACACATTTCCCCATTTTGGTCATGTTGAACACATTGTTTTACACGTATCCTAAACTACTGAGGCTCTTCTCAACCATTTCACACCATTAAACCCGCTGTTTACATGTTCTACTCCTCAGCTAATGCTAATGATCTATATTCTTCAACAATGTTCTTCTGCTGTCAGTTTATAATGTATTTCAGTAGGCATTAACTTTTTTCCTAATTCAGGAATTTTTCAAACTCTTCTTTGACAATTCAAGTAATTTCCAGCCATTTCATACAAAGTCTCACATCTTCTACTTTTAAATATATTCTCAGCCATTGCTTCGGCTATGTTAGTGCTGGTTCATCAGTTGTCCTTCCTGTCAGGTTAGCTGCAGATTTCAACTATTTAACCATTACATTTAAACATGCAGAATTTCAATGTTTTCTTCTCCCTTTAGCATTTCTACTGCTTTTTACCTTTAAAAAGGCATTCATCTCACACTACAAGTTATATGTTTCAGCTTTTTCCCTCCTAGGGATGAATAAAGTATTCCTCTACTCTCTACTCTACTCTAGCATTAGTCTTTTCAACATTGCTTTAGCAGTTTCGTCAACTAATTAGTGTGAATGCTGGAAGCATTCACAC
The DNA here is from genome assembly GCF_045865225.1 of Trachurus japonicus. NCBI lineage: Eukaryota > Metazoa > Chordata > Actinopteri > Carangiformes > Carangidae > Trachurus > Trachurus japonicus. The sequence continues at coordinate 2,476,521 of NC_140922.1, read as the reverse complement.
TATTGTTATTCGGTTCGGCCATTTTCTGCCTTTCTTCGTCATGTAACTAGTCCTTCATACTTTGTGCTATTTCAACAATTCAAATATCAAAATGTTCAGCCTTTTCGGGACAGGTGTGCTATGTCTTTTCTCTTTTCAACTATTCATACTTTTTGCAATATTCAACTATTTCTGATTTTTTTTTCCCCATAGAGAATGCATTGGAACAGTCTTGAAACTCTTCAAATCTTCTTACTTCTTTCAGCCTTTAAAGCGTCCACATACTTTCAGCTAGAGACTTCATTCAAATTCTGAGCTGTAGACAAACTTCTAATGTATTCATCCTGTATTTACAACTTTTTCATAGCTTGTACCGTTTTTGAGATAAATCCTTTAAAAGCACATGAGGATTTCTGACAAATTTCACACTTTTCAATGAGTGTGTATGGGGTTGGGTCAGAGTGAGTGACATCATCGTTAGAGTGAGAGGGATCGAAAAAACATTCAGGATTTTTTCTGGATAAATTGCCAGCACGGCCACAAATTAAACTCTAGACACATGATTTCCTCACCGGTTTGTAGCCACACTTGTTGTGTCTCATTTAATGTGTTCAAAACAGCAGACAGACTTACAGAATTGTCTCAGTGAGCCTAATTGTGCAGCTAGACCCGCTACAGTGGCTCATCCACTTCAATAGAAAAGTAGGAGCTGATTTTTTTAGAAAAGCAGAAATGCCCCCCTTTTCTACCTTGCGACCCTGAGAAAAGTTTTTGCCCCACAAACATTTAATGCACATCAATGTGCTCAGGAAGGTCTGCTTGCCCAGATGGTCAGGAGGACCATATTCTGATAAGAGTTACGGTTCTCTTTTTCTGGGCTGTTTTCGGAAGCTGCACTGAGCTCAAATCTCTCTGCTCTGCTCTGTGTGCAGTTGGTCCAGCTGTAGTGGCCAGCTCGTTATCAAAGTCTATAGTGCAGGTGCAGCCTGGCTGCTCGTTAAGATGTTTTTAAACACAGCCCCACACACACACATGATAAACCAGACTGACAGAGGATGTCCACGCACAAACACAGGCATCACACTCACACAGACAGACACACACAGACACTCACACACAGTCACACACACACACATACACAAACAGACAAACACACAAACACAACACTGTTCCACACAGTAAAATGTAAGCATGGTAGTCGCCATGGTAACTTCTGAGGGCAGGCTGCCAATCAATCAGATCATTAGGGAGAGAGGAGTTTTGTGGCGCTTAAGGGCCCATTCACATGGAGCGTCTTTTGCGCGTGCGTTTCCATTGTTTTCAATGTAACCGCGCGCCTTGCGCGCGCCAAATCCGAAGCGACGCCGACGCGCCGCGCACGCGGTGCGACGCGCCTTTTTTTCCGTGCGCGTCCGAGGCGCAATCGAGGCGCGTCCCAGGCGCACGGAGATGAAAAATTCTCAACTTTTTCGAATGCCGCCCGCGCACCGCGTGTCATCTGATCAGAATTGAGCAGATCAACTTCAACAAAAACATCCTGTCACTGCTGGAGGAGACCTTTGGAGGAAAAAGATGGATTTCCAGCACCGCAAACTGCTCTCAGCAGCTTTGCTGCTTGGTGTCTTTGTGAAGAAGAAGAGAAAAACTCGCCGTGTCTGGGTGCATCCCATCCTTCAGCGTCGGAAAACTTTGGGTGAATTTCATCATCTGATCCAGGAGCTTCGTCTGGACGACGGCAGGTTCAAGGAATATTTCAGAGTTGATAAAGATCAGTTTGAGCTGCTCCTCAGAAAAGTTGGCCCCAGTATCACAAGACAGAGCGTCTGCCGTGAAACCATCTCTCCAGCGCAACGGCTGTGCATTTGTCTGAGGTAATTATTTTTTTATTTCAATATGTCGGGGAGACCCGAGACGGTTGTAATACTTTTTTTCTTTTTCTTTTCTTTGTCTCAGCTGCTATAGTGTTTACTGTATGTTAAGGCTCAAAATATGACCCTCATTTGTCCACTACAAATAGCAGTGCCACTGAATTAATTATCAATCATCTATCTATCATCAGTAATCTCATAATTGATGGCTCAACGATGAACAATGTCAGTTGTGTGGATTTGTTGATGTTTATTTTTAATTACGAAAATAAACACAGATATGCTTATTCTTACCCAAACTGATTATTTTTTTAAATGTCACATATATACAAATTATTTTTTAAAATGTCACATCATGTCATATACCTATCATGCCACTGCATTGCAATTATTTGGCCTGTTGGATTTTTATGTGCAACAGAGTCCTAGGTTTACTTAAAAAAAAAATGTTTTAAATTACATTAACATAATCACTGTCACAATAATTCACAGCCTGTTTCTCACATACAATTAATATATATTCTATTTATTACAGGTATCTTGCAACTGGGGATTCCTTCAGGACCATTGCATTCAGTTACCGTGTGGGACACTCTACAGTTGCTGGCATCGTGAAACACGTTTGTGAAGCCATCTGGGACAACCTGGTAGGAGAGTTCATGCCACCCCCCAACAGAGAAAGCTGGAGAAGAATTGCGGCCGATTTCCATCAGTTGTGGAATTTCCCCAACTGTGTCGGGGCAGTGGATGGAAAGCACGTGGTGATCCAGGCCCCTGCCTCCAGCGGATCCCTGTATTATAATTATAAAGGGTCTTTCTCTATTGTGCTGCTTGCTGTTGTTGATGCCCAGTATCGCTTCAGAGTGGTAGATGTTGGAGCTTATGGTCGAAGCAGTGATGGTGGGACATTAGCTGTCATTTGGAAGAGCTCTTTGTCAGGGAACTCTTGCTCTTCCGGACGACACAACACTTCCTGGTGCTGAACATCTGGGGCCTATGCCACATGTATTTGTGGCTGATGAAGCATTTCCCCTGAGAAGATACATGATGAGGCCATACCCCGGCCAAAACATGGGAAGAGAAAAGAGAATCTTCAACTACAGACTGTCCCGGGCCAGACGCATGGTGGAGTGTACCTTCGGCATATTGGCATCACAGTGGCGGCTGTACAGAAGGGTGCTAGGAGTGACACCGGAAATGGCAGAGAAAGCCGTCAAAGCCACATGTGTCCTCCACAATCTTCTCAGGGCAGGTCTGTCGAATGATCATCCACAGACCACAACAGGATCTGAAGATAGTCCCAGGGCCATGGGGGGCCTGAGACGTTTGAGCAGCAACAACGCCTCACGGGAGGCTATCGCCATCAGAGAGAGGTTCACAGAATATTTCTCGTCTGCTGAGGGAGCAGTTACATGGCAGGAAGACATTATTTAACATTATATCATAATATCTTATCAATATCTGAATCATACAGAATCTACAAATATAAATTGTGTTCATGATAAAATAAATGGATTATATTTGTTAAAAAAAACAATGAAACTTCGACTCATTTCTAACAATCTATTTATTGATTCTCATTGAAACTCTGCTTCATATAAAATTTGCTCAATTTTCATTCTAACTTGTGATTTTTTTTGCTGCGATAGCCGTTTAAATGTTCCCACAAGACTCATGAAGTAGAGTTCGTCATGATCTTGAGGTTTGCTCAGGTTGTTCAGAATAACTTTTTGAAAGTCACTCAGATCTTCTTCAGTGTTCTTTCTTTTTTTCGTCACACGTGGTCCAGATGAGACAGGGGTAACAGGGAGGGGGGGCTGGGGTGAGAGGGACTGGCTGCTGCGTGCCTGCTGGCTGCTTCCTGCTGGCTCTGTGTCTTGTTCCACTGGAAACAGGGTCAGGGTGATGAGGTTATCACCCTGACTTTCCTATGGGGATAAGAGAAGGGTTTGTTTTAGCAAAATATCTTTAAATGTGACAAATACTTATGAATTTCTCACATATATTTTAAATAGGTATACGTTTGAATAATCCAAACTGTTTTCATCACTGTACAGCTTCTTAAAATAGACTATAGAAGTAGGCTAATATTCTAGTAGTAATGATAACAATATAACAATAACAATAATCATAATCATAATAATAACAAACAAATATACCAGAAATCTAACACTCTTGTTGAAGAGCTTACTTAGGGGTATTATTATTATTATTATTATTATTAATTTCGTTCTTATAATCTACCTCTGAGTCAGGCTGCTCTGGGGACCCGGGGATGTTTGAGGAAGTCGGCCTCTCCTTCACAAAACGTTCAAGGAAACTGAGGGCTCCCATGTACTTCCACCTCCTTTTGTTTCCTCCCTCTGAGCCACTTTTCTTCTCCTTCTCTGCCTTCCTCTCCTTTATATACTTGTCCCTCAAATATTTCCACTTCTTTCTCGCTTCGTCATCTGTGTAAATACGATGTTGTGACAAGACAACGGCAATTAACGTATAAATATTATAAAACAACAAACAGTAAGCAATTAACGTATAAATATTATAAAACAACAAACAGTAAGCAATTAACGTATAAATATTATAAAACAACAAACCGTAACGGTAATATAGGGCAACGTACATTGCAAACAATATAACTTCTTGACTGACAGGACGTTACTGTTGGATCGCTATAATGTTTGCTGACAGGCTGAACATATTTTTTTTATACTTGCTACACACTGGAAATGTTTGTCTTTGAGAGAAAAGGAAAGAAAAACATCAGAATGAACTAACGTTAGCGTACTCAGCTCAACCGTTATCCACATAAAATAATATAAATATAAATAAATAACATATATGCTCACCAGTTATCCCAAGCTCCGTGCTTATGATCCTCCAGGTGTTGTTCCTCCTGGCGGTATCAAAATAATTGCAGGAAGACAGATCATATAACTCGGGGTAACCCTGCACAAGAAGTATCAGTCGCTCCTCCATCGCTACTTTTTAATGAACGTCCTTTGAAGTTTTGGGGGAAGAAGAAGCAGGTAGTTTTGGTTGCTTAGAGACGGTAGAAGCGCGACCGCAGCGCGACCAACGGCAGCGCTTTGGAACCGCGACCGAAGCGCTTTGAAAAACGCATGCAAAAAGCTCCAGCTGGCGTTTTCCATGCGTTTTTAGGCGCTCCATGTGAATGGGCCCTAACAGTTTTACTTTCTGCACATGTACACGCAGACAGAGAGACCGTCAGACTCACACACCCAGACACACACACACAGGTTTTCAGCTCAAATTCATCAGGCTCTCAATTATTTTATACTTTTGATGTAAACATCTCCAACAATTAATTTTTTTCTCATGAATTTAAGTTCAGACGTTTAGTCTTTCCAACTCTATTAATAGTAGTACAATTACAGGTGGAGCCTGGGATATAGGACGCAGCATCTATCTATCTATCTATCTATCTATCTATCTATCTATCTATCTATCTATCTATCTATCTATCTATCTATCTATCTATCTATCTATCTATCTATCTATCTATCTATCTATCTATCTATCCATCCCCCTCCCTATTTTTAACCCCTCTGTCTCCTTTTTTTCTTTCTTTCTTTCTTTCTTCTACTCCTTCATTTGTATTTTACGTAACTTTTTCTATCCTTCCCTCTCTATCCATCCATCCATCCATCTACCTCTTTCTATCTATCATCCCCCTCTCTCTTTTTCTTTCTTTCTTTCTTTCTTTCTTTCTTTCTTTCTTTCTTTCTTTCTTTCCTTCTTTCTTTCACTCACTCCATTTCTGTCTTTTTACTTCTTTGTTTGTTTGATTGTTTCTTTCTTTCTTTCTATTCCTTTTCTCTTCCTTTGTTTTTACTCCATTTCTTTCTTTCTTTCTTTCACTCCATTTCTGTTTGTTTACTTATTTGTTTGTTTGATTCTTTCTTTCTTTCTTTCTACTCCTTTTCTCTTCCTTTGTTTTTACTCCATTTCTTTCTTTCTTTCTTTCTTTCACTCCATTTCTGTCTTTTTACTTCTTTGTTTGTTTGATTCTTTCTTTCTTTCTTTCTTTCTTTCTTTCTTTCTTTCTTTCTTTCTTTCTTTCTTTCTTTCTTTCTTTCTTTCTTTCAACAATTTCTTCAGCTCATTCAGCATTGCTGGAAGCATTCACACCATTTCCATTCTTGGAAATGTTTTTTCTAGTTTAGCATTGATTCAACAATTTCTTCAGCTCATTCAGCATTGCTTCAGCAACAGCGTTCAGCTGCTTTCAGCATTCACACGCATTTTCTGCAGGAAATGCTATCTTTTTCTAGTTAGTGTGAATGCTGGAAGCATTCACACTATTGTTATTCGGTTTGGCCATTTTCTGCCTTTCTTCGTCATGTAACTAGTCCTTCATACTTTGTGCTATTTCAACAATTCAAATATCAAAATGTTCAGCCTTTTCGGGACAGGTGTGCTATGTCTTTTCTCTTTTCAACTATTCATACTTTTTGCAATATTCAACTATTTCTGATTTTTTTTTCCCCATAGAGAATGCATTGGAACAGTCTTGAAACTCTTCAAATCTTCTTACTTCTTTCAGCCTTTAAAGCGTCCACATACTTTCAGCTAGAGACTTCATTCAAATTCTGAGCTGTAGCAAACTTCTAATGTATTCATCCTGTATTTACAACTTTTTCATAGCTTGTACCGTTTTTGAGATAAATCCTTTAAAAGCACATGAGGATTTCTGACAAATTTCACACTTTTCAATGAGTGTGTATGGGGTTGGGTCAGAGTGAGTGACATCATCGTTAGAGTGAGAGGGATCGAAAAAACATTCAGGATTTTTTCTGGATAAATTGCCAGCACGGCCACAAATTAAACTCTAGACACATGATTTCCTCACTGGTTTGTAGCCACACTTGTCGTCTCTCATTTAATGTGCTCAAAACAGCAGACAGACTTACAGAATTGTCTCTATGAGCCTAATTGTCCAGCTAGACCCACTCCAGTGGCTCATCCACTTCAATATAAAAGTAGGAGCTGATTTTTTTTAGAAAAGCAGAAATGCCCCCCTTTTCTACCTTGCGACCCTGAGAAAAGTTTTTGCCCTACAAACATTTAATGCACATCAATGTGCTCAGGAAGGTCTCCTTGCCCAGATGGTCAGGACCACATTCTGATAAGAGGTACGGTTCTCTTTTTCTGGGCTGTTTTGGGAAGCTGCACAGAGCTCAAATCTCTCTGCTCTGCTCTGTGTGCAGTTGGTCCAGCTGTAGCGGCCAGCTCGTTATCATGTCTATAAATAGAACAGTGCAGGTGCAGCCTGGCTGCTCGTTAAGATGTTTTTAAACACAGCCCCACACACACACATGATAAACCAGACTGACAGAGGATGTCCACGCACAAACACAGGCATCACACTCACACAGACAGACACACACACACAGACACTCACACACAGTCACACATGCAGACATACACAAACAAACAATTCCATTCCATTCTTCATTCTTCCATTCTTAGATAATAATTTAAAATATTTTTTAAATGCAGCCAGGGAGCTCTCTGCAGGAGAAGGAGCTTAACTTTGTAACTTGCTGTTAAGTGCTTTTTAATTCATTTTAATTCACCAAAAAATAGTCACAGGTCACAAAAAAGTCCTCTTCTTGCTTGGTGTGGCTAATTTCTGCACTTTCCTTACTTTTTTTTAAGCATCATTGAAAAATCTCACATTCATGAAAGTCTCAACCTCTTTTGCACAACTCCACTGTAGTGTAGGGGGTAGGGTGGCCGCTTGCCACCCCCAAGGTCACTGGTTCGAATCCAAGGGAAGAACTCTTGTTATGTTATGTTGAATTCTGCTCTCCTCCACCGCCTTCAATTGGTTACAGGTGTTTGTTATCTCCTTGATTACTCATACCAGTTTGCAGCACATCATCACATTACAATGAATGACAACAGTCTTGAAAGCAGTGTGCTCTCTGTAGCCGGGTGGCAGAGTGAAGGCTTTATGATCATAAGGTCATAGGTTCGATTCCTGCCACAGGCATTTCACATCACTGCTTGACTTTTGATTCCAATTATTCAGCTGTCATTGGACAGTCTTTGATTCCTCATAGTATAAAGCTCATTGTAACTCAGGTTCTCTGTGGCCGTATGGTTAGTGTGTTATGTTACCACTCATGAAGTTGTGGGTTCAATTCCTTCCATGGACATGTTTCTTGTATGCCATTCCGCATGTCTTTGTCAATTTATTCTGCTAATTCAGCATGGTTCAGCATTGGGTTTCAGCATTCACACGCATGTTCCGTTAGGAAATGCTGTTTCTAGTTATTAGGGCCGCGGGCAATCGCACCGGGCACTGGTCCCAACAGCTATGAAATATACCTTAACCCTAATCACAACGTCACAGATTACACTCTACACACATAATTTCGGGCATGCTTGTAGACAAGCTCATCCTCGATCTCTTCATGTGCTCAAAAAACCAGAGAGACGAACACAATTTAAACTGGGAGCCTCCGAGTGCGGCCACTTCCCTCCCTTCCTCTCATTGACTCCCATTCAAAAGTAGGTGCTGATTTTCTAAACGTCCCAAAGTTTCCAACCTGCGACACAATCAACAATTTTTACTCTAGAAACACCAAAGTGACATGGACGCGTTCAGCAAGGTCTTATGGTTCGGAAAATGTAAACCTTTTGCTCGTACTAAGTACAGATTTGTCGTACATTAGATCTGTTTGAGGGTGTCACAGAGCAGTTAAAGCCTATGGTTAAAGCTGCCACCATGCCTTAAAGCCACCAGCCAGGTTACATGGTAACCTCAACATGGCAACCTCACCATGGTAACCTCACCATGGCAACGTCACCATGGCAACGCACACACATTCTCTCTGTTTGACTGTCTGTCGATCATACACACACACACACACACACAAATGGACACACACTCACCATACACACACATCCAACACACACACACACACACACACAAATGGACACACACTCACCATGCATACACATCCAACACACACACACAAATGGACACACACTAACTACTACACACACACACACACACACACACACACACACACACACACACACACCATACACACACATCCAACACACACACACACACACACACACACACACACCATACACACACATCCAACACACACACAAATGGACACACTCTCACCATACACACACCCAACACACACACACACACACACACAAATGGACACACACTAACTACCACACACACACACACACACACACACACACACACACACACACACCCAACAAACAAACATACAACCACTTACCAAACACATACACACACACACACAAATGGACACACACTCACCATACACACACATCCAACACACACACACACACACACACACACACACACACACACACACACACACACACACAAATGGACACACACTCACCATGCATACACATCCAACACACACACACAAATGGACACACACTAACTACCACACACACACACAAACACACACACACACACACACACACACACACACACCCAACAAACATACAACCACTTACCAAACACATACACAATTTACACAATTACACACAAACAGACACACATGCACACACAACAAACACACACACAAATGGACACACACTAACCATACACAAACAGACACACACGTCCAACACACACACATTTCATACAGTTGTCAGGTCAGAACTTTTTGTATATCTTCCTCACTCACACACACACACACACACACACACACACACACACACACACACACACACACACACACACACACACACACTTTTCCTACAGTTGTCTGACTGTTTTGTATGTACCTCTCTACCTTCCTGTTGTAGTTAATGGACTCGTTGCTGTTAATTTTGTTCTTTAGCTATTTAACCCTTGTGCTGCCCGAATGGGTCAAATAGACCCAGTCCCCCTCGTACTGTTCTCGTGGGTCAGACAGACCCAGTGACTATGGATTGAGAATTTTAACTGTCATGATTCCCTGGCAGCGGGTCAAAAAGACCCAGTGAGTTTGGCATGAGACTTCTAACCATCATGATTCCCTAGCAGCGGGTCAAAAAGACCCAGTGAGCGTGGAATGAGACTTCTAACCATCATGATTCACTAGCAGCGGGTCGAAAAGACCCAGTGAGTTTGGAATGAGACTTCTAACGTCATGATTCACTAGCAGCGGGTCAAAAAGACCCAGTGAGTTTGGAATGAGACTTCTAACCATCATGATACCCTAGCAGCGGGTCAAAAAGACCCAGTGAGTGTGGAATGAGACTTCTAACCATCATGATTCACTAGCAGCGGGTCAAAAAGACCCAGTGAGTTTGGAATGAGACTTCTAACCATCATGATTCCCTGGCAGCGGGTCAAAAAGACCCAGTGAGTTTGGAATGAGACTTCTAACGTCATGATTCCCTAGCAGCGGGTCAAAAAGACCCAGTGAGTGTGGAATGAGACTTCTAACCATCATGATTCCCTAGCAGCGGGTCAAAAAGACCCAGTGAGTGTGGAATGAGACTTCTAACGTCATGATTCACTAGCAGCGGGTCGAAAAGACCCAGTGAGTGTGGAATGAGACTTCTAACGTCATGATTCCCTAGCAGCGGGTCAAAAAGACCCAGTGAGCGTGGAATGAGACTTCTAACCATCATGATTCACTAGCAGCGGGTCGAAAAGACCCAGTGAGTTTGGAATGAGACTTCTAACCGTCATGATTCCCTGGCAGCGGGTCAAAAAGACCCAGTGAGTGTGGAATGAGACTTCTAACCGTCATGATTCCCTGGCAGCGGGTCAAAAAGACCCAGTGAGTGTGGAATGAGACTTCTAAGTGTGGATCAGAAACACCCACCCCCCCCTAGTGTGGATAGAAATTTGTAACTCATAACCCATGACTCCTGTTGGTCTATGTTCAGTTCAATTCAGTTCAAGCAGTTATGGCGTAAAAAAGAAGACACACAAACAACAACCATGGCACAGCAACAAACAGCAGATGACAAACAGGAGTACATTATGCAGATCAACAATACATGTCCCCAGGGCTTTACTCTCTATTGGGTAGTGTTCTTATTTTGTATAGGACACTTGAAGTGATGATTATGTGTACAATAAACCCAGGTGTGCTGAATCTGTTGATTGACAAAACACAACATGAACAGTGTGGTCGCTTCTCTTTTCCTTCTTCTCCCCGTATACCTTCAGTTACATCTTTACATTATTGAAACAACTCAGCTGCTAACACACAGGCAGACAGCAGTTTTAGTGTGTGTGTGTGTGTGTGTGTGTGTGTGTGTGTGTGTCCATCTGTGTCTGTGAAGCGGTGGTGAGGGGTTGATCATGCAGTTGGGGCCACAACTGCTCTGGACTTGTAACATACCTGTAAGAGGGAGGGATGGGGGTCAGACTCTGTCAGGCACTTAGTGTTGCTTGTAGTATGTATGAAAAGTGCATTATGAATAGAATCGGTCTTTGATAACATGCTGATTTGCTTTCACCCTGTGTTATGTGGTACTGCTTTGTCCCTAATCCCTTTGATGACATCAGTTTTTTCAAATTTAGCAGAGAGTCTACTCAGGACAGTTTAGATGTTAGGAGCCATACAGGGAAGACTCCCATAACAGTGTGTGATTCCTGTGCAAGGTTATTATACAGTAGCTTCAAGTTTTTCGTTGCTCTGTCCTGCCACTGTGATGTCTTCATTTTGTGCTAGGCTGTCCTCATCTATATGCATTTGGTGGTGTGGCTGTTGTTATATGTTTTGTGAGCTCTCTGACACCTGAACTTCTCTGCAGGGATGAATAAAGTTTTACTCTACTCTACTCTTGTGATGATTTTTTTTTTACACCAACATCCTTTCCTAACACACTCAGTGTTTTTTTTTTAGTCCTCCGAAGTATTCTTAGTCTCTATATGCAGTGTAATGCCATGTAAGTAAACCTGAAGCTCTATGTTTTACATTCTTATAGCTATAAAGCCACGAGTGGGGTTTCCCATCACACCACAACACACCAGGAGAACATTTCCACATACCGCGGTAACTAGTAAATCTAAACTCTAAACTAAATGAAAATAAAAACTAACGACTGCCCTGTCCTGCTCTGCTCTGTCCTACTCTACTCTGCTCTGCGCTGTCCTGTCCTGTCCTGTTCTTCTATAACCACCAGATGTTTCCACCAGCAACTAGTCTAGGAGGCCTAAAGCAGCATATGATTCAGAGTAGAGCAGGACAGAACAGAGCAGGACAGAGCACAGCAGAGCATGCTGTGGATAGAAAATTTTAACTCATAACCCGTGACTCCTGATGTTTCAGCCTGGGTCAAATATACCCAGTCAGTATGGATTGAGATTTTTTGACTGTCATGAGCAGAGCAGAGCAGGACAGGGCAAAGTATGGTGTGGATAGAAAATTGTAACTCCGGATGTTCACACAAACTCCCCCAAAATGGCAAAGTTTCTTGACAGTGTTGCCGTTCATGCATCGGATTCTTGACAGGCAACGGAGAGAGCGATGGGTTTGGTGGCCAAATACAGGGTAGTTTTTCAGAGCAAAAGAAACATTTTGAGCCTTCAAAAAAACAGAGGAGGAGTGTAAAAAGACTGGGCTGGCTAGTTGCCTTAACCACGCCCCCCCTTCACCCTCACACATGAAGCATCCTCAGTCTGTCTCTGACCAAGCAAGAGTCAACACCTCTCCAGTTAAAACAATAACGGCATGACACTGACCGACAATGCAAGTTCATTTCAGAGTTTATTGAGTGGTTTCAAACGGTGTAAGGAACATCACACAACAATTGTATGAAACCTCAAGTTGAAAAATAATGTATCAAAATCCCTGTCAGTGCTTTATTTTTGTTTGGTTTGGTTTGGTTTTCATTGAAACACCATGCAGCATTTTCATTCAAACTCCTCCAAATGACAAAGTTTCTTGACAGTGTTGCCGTTCATGCATTGGATTCTTGACAGTCAACGGAGAGAGCGATGGGTTTGGCAGGCAGATACAGGGTTGGTTTTCAGAGCAAAAGAAAAATTTTTGAGCCTTCAAAACAAAGAGGAGGAGTGTGAGAAACTGGGCTGGCTAGTTGCCTTAACCACGCCCCCCCTTCACCCTCAGACATGAAACATCCTCAGTCTGTCTCTGACTGAGCTGGAGTCAACACCTGAAGAGAGCAGGACAAAGTTGAGCAGAGCAGGAAAGAGCATGTGAGAACGTGAGCCTAATGTCATTTTCACACAAGCTCCCCTAAAATGGCAAAGGTTGCTGACAGTGTTGCCGTTCCTGCATCGGATTCTTGACAGCCAACGGAGAGAGCGATGTGTTTGGCAGACAAATAAAGGGTACTTTTTCAGAGAAAAAGAAACATTTTTCAAACAGTGTAACACCACACAACAATTCTATGAAAACTTCAAGTTGAAAAATAATAACAATAAAATGAAAAATAATGTATCAAAATCTCTGTCAGTGTTTATTTTGTTGTGTTTTATTTTGTCATTTTCACACAAACTCCCCCAAAATGAGAAAGTTTCTTGACAGTGTTGCCGTTCATGCATCGGATTCTTGACAGGCAACGGAGAGAGCGATGGGTTTTGGTGGACAGATACAGGGTAGGTTTTCAGAGCAAAAGAAAAAAATGTGAGCCTTCAAAAAAACAGAGGAGGAGTGTAAGAAGACTGGGCTGGCTAGTTGCCTTAACCACGCCCCCCCTTGACCCTCAGACATGAAGCATCCTCAGTCTGTCTCTGACCAAGCAAGAGTCAACACCTCTCCAGTTAAAACAATAAAGGCATGTCACTGACCGACAATGGAAGTTAATTTCAGAGTTTATTGAGTGGTTTCAAACGGTGTAAGGAACATCACACAATAATTGTATGAAACCTCAAGTTGAAAAATAATGTATCAAAATCCCCGTCAGTGTTTTTTTTTTTTTTTTGTTTGGTTTGGTTTGGTTTTCTTTAAAACACCATGCAGCATTTTCATTCAAACTCCTCCAAATGACAAAGCTTCTTGACAGTGTTGCTGTTCATGCATTGGATTCTTGACAGGCAACGGAGAGAGCGATGGGTTTGGCAGGCAGATAGAGGGTTGGTTTTCAGAGCAAAAGAAACATTTTTGAGCCTTCAAAAAAACAGAGGAGGAGCGTAAGAAACTGGGCTGGCTAGTTGCCTTAACCACGCCCCCCCTTCACCCTCAGACATGAAGCGTCCTCAGTCTGTCTCTGACTGAGCTGGAGTCAACACTTGAAGAGAGCAGGACAAAGTTGAGCAGAGCAGGAAAGAGCATGTGAGAACGTGAGCCTAATGTCATTTTCACACAAGCTCCCCTAAAATGGCAAAGTTTGCTGACAGTGTTGCCGTTCCTGCATCGGATTCTTGACAGCCAACAGAGAGAGCGATGTGTTTGGCAGACAAATAAAGGGTACTTTTTCAGAGAAAAAGAAACATTTTTCACCACACAACAATTCTATGAAAACTTCAAGTTGAAAAATAATAACAATAAAATGAAAAATAATGTATCGAAATCTCTGTCAGTGTTTATTTTGTTGTGTTTTGTTTTGTCATTTTCACACAAACTGTGTGACAAAGTTTCTTGACAGTGTTGCCTTTCATGCATCGGATTCTTGACAGTCAACGGAGAGAGCGATGGGTTTGGTGGACAGATACAGGGTACTTCACACAAACTCCCCCAACATGACAAGGTTTCTTGACAGTGTCGCCGTTCATGCATCGGATTCTTGACAGGCAACGGAGAGAGCGATGGGTTTGGTGGACAGATACAGGGTAGGTTTTCAGAGCAAAAGAAAAAAATTTGAGCCTTCAAAAAAACAGAGGAGGAGTATAAGGAACTGGGCTGGCTAGTTGCCTTAACCACGCCCCCCCTTGACCCTCAGACATGCAGCATCCTCAGTCTGTCTCTGACCAAGCAAGAGTCAACACCTCTCCAGTTAAAACAATAACGGCATGACACTGACCGACAATGCAAGTTCATTTCAGAGTTTATTGAGTGGTTTCAAACGGTGTAAGGAACATCACACAACAATTGTATGAAACCTCAAGTTGAAAAATAATGTATCAAAATCCCTGTCAGTGCTTTATTTTTGTTTGGTTTGGTTTGGTTTTCATTGAAACACCATGCAGCATTTTCATTCAAACTCCTCCAAGTGACAAAGTTTCTTGACAGTGTTGCCGTTCATGCATTGGATTTTTGACAGTCAACGGAGAGAGCGATGGGTTTGGCAGGCAGATACAGGGTTGGTTTTCAGAGCAAAAGAAAAATTTTGAGCCTTCAAAAAAACAGGGGAGGAGTGTAAGAAACTGGGCTGGCTAGTTGCCTTAACCACGCCCCCCCTTCACCCTCAGACATGAAGCGTCCTCAGTCTGTCTCTGACCAAGCAAGAGTCAACACCTCTCCAGTTAAAACAATAATGGCATGACACTGACCAACGATGCAAGTTCATTTCAGAGTTTATTGAGTGGTTTCAAACGTGTGAGGAACATCACACAACAATTGTATGAAACCTCAAGTTGAAAAATAATGTATCAAAATCCCTGTCAGTGTTTTTTTTTATTTTTGTTTGGTTTGGTTTGGTTTTCATTAAAACACCATGCAGCATTTTCATTCAAATCCCTCCAAGTGACAAAGTTTCTTGACAGTGTCGCCTTTCATGCATCAGATTCTTGACAGTCAACGGAGAGAGCGATGGGTTTGATGGACAGATACAGGGTACTTCACACATACTCCCCCAAAATGACAAGGTTTCTTTACAGTGTCGCCTTTCATGCAATGGATTCTTGACAGGCAACGGAGAGAGCGATGGGTTTGGTGGACAGATACAGGGTAGGTTTTCAGAGCAAAAGAAAAAAAATTTGAGCCTTCAAAAAAACAGAGGAGGAGTATAAGGAACTGGGCTGGCTAGTTGCCTTAACCACGCCCCCCCTTGACCCTCAGACATGCAGCATCCTCAGTCTGTCTCTGACCAAGCAAGAGTCAACACCTCTCCAGTTAAAACAATAACGGCATGACACTGACCAACAATGCAAGTTCATTTCAAAGTTTATTGAGTGGTTTCAAACGGTGTAAGGAACATCACACAACAATTGTATGAAACCTCAAGTTGAAAAATAATGTATCAAAATCCCTGTCAGTGCTTTATTTTTGTTTGGTTTGGTTTGGTTTTCATTGAAACACCATGCAGCATTTTCATTCAAACTCCTCCAAGTGACAAAGTTTCTTGACAGTGTTGCCGTTCATGCATTGGATTTTTGACAGTCAACAGAGAGAGCGATGGGTTTGGCAGGCAGATACAGGGTTGGTTTTCAGAGCAAAAGAAAAATTTTTGAGCCTTCAAAACAAAGAGGAGGAGTGTGAGAAACTGGGCTGGCTAGTTGCCTTAACCACGCCCCCCCTTCACCCTCAGACATGAAACATCCTCAGTCTGTCTCTGACTGAGCTGGAGTCAACACCTGAAGAGAGCAGGACAAAGTTGAGCAGAGCAGGAAAGAGCATGTGAGAACGTGAGCCTAATGTCATTTTCACACAAGCTCCCCTAAAATGGCAAAGGTTGCTGACAGTGTTGCCGTTCCTGCATCGGATTCTTGACAGCCAACGGAGAGAGCGATGTGTTTGGCAGACAAATAAAGGGTACTTTTTCAGAGAAAAAGAAACATTTTTCAAACAGTGTAACACCACACAACAATTCTATGAAAACTTCAAGTTGAAAAATAATAACAATAAAATGAAAAATAATGTATCAAAATCTCTGTCAGTGTTTATTTTGTTGTGTTTTATTTTGTCATTTTCACACAAACTCCCCCAAAATGAGAAAGTTTCTTGACAGTGTTGCCGTTCATGCATCGGATTCTTGACAGGCAACGGAGAGAGCGATGGGTTTTGGTGGACAGATACAGGGTTGGTTTTCAGAGCAAAAGAAAAAAATGTGAGCCTTCAAAAAAACAGAGGAGGAGTGTAAGAAGACTGGGCTGGCTAGTTGCCTTAACCACGCCCCCCCTTGACCCTCAGACATGAAGCATCCTCAGTCTGTCTCTGACCAAGCAAGAGTCAACACCTCTCCAGTTAAAACAATAAAGGCATGTCACTGACCGACAATGGAAGTTAATTTCAGAGTTTATTGAGTGGTTTCAAACGGTGTAAGGAACATCACACAATAATTGTATGAAACCTCAAGTTGAAAAATAATGTATCAAAATCCCCGTCAGTGTTTTTTTTTTTTTTTTGTTTGGTTTGGTTTGGTTTTCTTTAAAACACCATGCAGCATTTTCATTCAAACTCCTCCAAATGACAAAGCTTCTTGACAGTGTTGCTGTTCATGCATTGGATTCTTGACAGGCAACGGAGAGAGCGATGGGTTTGGCAGGCAGATAGAGGGTTGGTTTTCAGAGCAAAAGAAACATTTTTGAGCCTTCAAAAAAAACAGAGGAGGAGCGTAAGAAACTGGGCTGGCTAGTTGCCTTAACCACGCCCCCCCTTCACCCTCAGACATGAAGCGTCCTCAGTCTGTCTCTGACTGAGCTGGAGTCAACACTTGAAGAGAGCAGGACAAAGTTGAGCAGAGCAGGAAAGAGCATGTGAGAACGTGAGCCTAATGTCATTTTCACACAAGCTCCCCTAAAATGGCAAAGTTTGCTGACAGTGTTGCCGTTCCTGCATCGGATTCTTGACAGCCAACAGAGAGAGCGATGTGTTTGGCAGACAAATAAAGGGTACTTTTTCAGAGAAAAAGAAACATTTTTCACCACACAACAATTCTATGAAAACTTCAAGTTGAAAAATAATAACAATAAAATGAAAAATAATGTATCGAAATCTCTGTCAGTGTTTATTTTGTTGTGTTTTGTTTTGTAATTTTCACACAAACTGTGTGACAAAGTTTCTTGACAGTGTTGCCTTTCATGCATCGGATTCTTGACAGTCAACGGAGAGAGCGATGGGTTTGGTGGACAGATACAGGGTACTTCACACAAACTCCCCCAACATGACAAGGTTTCTTGACAGTGTCGCCGTTCATGCATCGGATTCTTGACAGGCAACGGAGAGAGCGATGGGTTTGGTGGACAGATACAGGGTAGGTTTTCAGAGCAAAAGAAAAAAATTTGAGCCTTCAAAAAACAGAGGAGGAGTATAAGGAACTGGGCTGGCTAGTTGCCTTAACCACGCCCCCCCTTGACCCTCAGACATGCAGCATCCTCAGTCTGTCTCTGACCAAGCAAGAGTCAACACCTCTCCAGTTAAAACAATAACGGCATGACACTGACCGACAATGCAAGTTCATTTCAGAGTTTATTGAGTGGTTTCAAACGGTGTAAGGAACATCACACAACAATTGTATGAAACCTCAAGTTGAAAAATAATGTATCAAAATCCCTGTCAGTGCTTTATTTTTGTTTGGTTTGGTTTGGTTTTCATTGAAACACCATGCAGCATTTTCATTCAAACTCCTCCAAGTGACAAAGTTTCTTGACAGTGTTGCCGTTCATGCATTGGATTTTTGACAGTCAACGGAGAGAGCGATGGGTTTGGCAGGCAGATACAGGGTTGGTTTTCAGAGCAAAAGAAAAATTTTGAGCCTTCAAAAAAACAGGGGAGGAGTGTAAGAAACTGGGCTGGCTAGTTGCCTTAACCACGCCCCCCCTTCACCCTCAGACATGAAGCGTCCTCAGTCTGTCTCTGACCAAGCAAGAGTCAACACCTCTCCAGTTAAAACAATAATGGCATGACACTGACCAACGATGCAAGTTCATTTCAGAGTTTATTGAGTGGTTTCAAACGTGTGAGGAACATCACACAACAATTGTATGAAACCTCACGTTGAAAAATAATGTATCAAAATCCCTGTCAGTGTTTTTTTTATTTTTGTTTGGTTTGGTTTGGTTTTCATTAAAACACCATGCAGCATTTTCATTCAAATCCCTCCAAGTGACAAAGCTTCTTGACAGTGTCGCCTTTCATGCATCAGATTCTTGACAGTCAACGGAGAGAGCGATGGGTTTGATGGACAGATACAGGGTACTTCACACATACTCCCCCAAAATGACAAGGTTTCTTTACAGTGTCGCCTTTCATGCAATGGATTCTTGACAGGCAACGGAGAGAGCGATGGGTTTGGTGGACAGATACAGGGTAGGTTTTCAGAGCAAAAGAAAAAAATTTGAGCCTTCAAAAAAACAGAGGAGGAGTATAAGGAACTGGGCTGGCTAGTTGCCTTAACCACGCCCCCCCTTGACCCTCAGACATGCAGCATCCTCAGTCTGTCTCTGACCAAGCAAGAGTCAACACCTCTCCAGTTAAAACAATAACGGCATGACACTGACCAACAATGCAAGTTCATTTCAAAGTTTATTGAGTGGTTTCAAACGGTGTAAGGAACATCACACAACAATTGTATGAAACCTCAAGTTGAAAAATAATGTATCAAAATCCCTGTCAGTGCTTTATTTTTGTTTGGTTTGGTTTGGTTTTCATTGAAACACCATGCAGCATTTTCATTCAAACTCCTCCAAGTGACAAAGTTTCTTGACAGTGTTGCCGTTCCATGCATTGGATTTTTGACAGTCAACAGAGAGAGCGATGGGTTTGGCAGGCAGATAGAGGGTCGTTTTTCAGAGCAAAAGAAACATTTTGAGCCTTCAAAAAAACAGAGGAGGAGCATAAGAAACTGGGCTGGCTAGTTTGCCTTAACCACGCCCCCCCTTCACCCTCAGACATGAAGCATCCTCAGTCTGTCTCTGACTGAGCTGGAGTCAACACTTGAAGAGAGCAGGACAAAGTTGAGCAGAGCAGGAAAGAGCATGTGAGAATGTGAGCCTAATGTCATTTTCACACAAGCTCCCCTAAAATGGCAAAGTTTGCTGACAGTGTTGCCGGTTCCTGCATCGGATTCTTGACAGCCAACAGAGAGAGCGATGGGTTTGGCAGACAAATAAGGGTACTTTTTCAGAGAAAAAGAAACATTTTTCAAACAGTGTAACACCACACAACAATTCTATGAAAACTTCAAGTTGAAAAAATAATGACAATAAAATGAAAAATAATGTATCAAAATCTCTGTCAGTGTTTATTTTGTTGTGTTTTGTTTTGTCATTTTCACACAAAACTCGCCCAAAATTACAAAGTTTCTTGACAGTGTTGCCGTTCATGCATCGGATTCTTGACAGGCAACAGAGAGAGCGATGGGTTTTGGCGGCAGATAGAGGGTAGGTTTTCAAAGCAAAAGAAACATTGTTGAGCCTTCAAAAAAACAGAGGAGGAGTATAAGAAACTTGGCTGGCTAGTTGCCTTAAACCACGCCCCCCCTTGACCCTCACACATGAAGCATCCTCAGTCTGTCTCTGACTGAGCTGGAGTCAACACCTCTCCAGTTAAAACAATAATGGCATGACACTGACCAACAATGCAAGTCCATTTCAGAGTTTGTTGAGTGGTTTCAAACGTGTAAGGAACATCACACAAACTAGGTTGCCGCTGTCATGTTCTTCTATGGGACAGACAGCACTGAGCTTGCTTTTGAACGGTAAATTATTAAAAAGGTCAATGCACAATTGCAACTGAATTATTGTATGAACAAAATTCCATCACAAGAGTAGTGTAGAGTAAAACTTTATTCATCCCTGCACAGAAATTCAGGTGTCAGAGAGCTCACAAAACAGATAACAACTGCCACACTACCAAATTCATATAGATGAGGACAGCCTAACACAGACTATAAGCTGTCTGTAGTTAGTTACTGAGTTAGTTAGTGCAAGTTGCAAGTTTCATTAGGTGAAACCCGAGTAGTGGGCGGCGGTGATGGAGAGGGTTGGCTTCACTTGGGTGTTGTAAAGAGGCACTGCACTCAGCACAAATACTTTAGTCAGAGAAGAGTAGCTGCACACTCAAGACACAAAACCTAAGAAGAAGAAGAAGAAGAAGAAGAAGAAGAAGAAGAAGAAGAAGAAGAAGAAGAAGAAGAAGAAGAGAGAAGACAATAGGCTCGTTCGAGATGAACTGCGCCTCGCCTGGACGGTCGGCGAGAGCAGGCGGCAGCAGCAGGGGGTGGTGACAGAAAGCTGCAGTCAAGTCGGACAGTTTCCAGCCGCCGTCAATACAAACAGGAAGTCACCAAAGTATATATTTCTTATGCTGTACTGCAATTGTCCAATAAATAACCAATATATTTCTCAGGATATAAGTTTGATTCAGTGTGAATATTTTTTTAAGCAGTATAGGCCTACAACATGAGATTCATATAATCTAGCATTATACAACAACACGTAGTGTTTGCAGTCCTAACTAAGAGCCAATCAGCTCATGATCCGGTGCGTTTCCCATCATGCCCTGAGGCTTGCAGGCGGTTGCAGTCGGTGGAGAGCAACTGCGGCGCCTGGCTCTAAAAGCTGCGGCCGCCTTGATCTCGTGAGGTTATCGTTGCAGGCGCGTGCATGACGTCAGAGCAAGTCGGGATCAAGTCGGACACAAATCTAACCGGCATGCATTGTGCGCTGGTCACCGGCGATCGATTCTGCGCACGCCTGGCTCATCTCGAACGAGCCTAATGTTGATTTCAAACCAGTGACTGACTGCAAACTGCCACTGCCAAGTGGTGGGCAGAAAGAAGAGGAAAAAGTTTGATGGAGTCTTGAGGACATCAGTGTGGAGAACACCGCCATCAGCAACAAAGAAGAACAGAGAGGAAAAGCAGCAAACAGTAACAGGTATGTGTTTCTTTGTATCTCCTGTGTTTGTGTGTGTGTGTGTGTGTGTGTGTGTCCATGAGTGGTTGATCATGCAGTTGGGGCCACAACTGCTCTGGACTTGTAACATACCTGTAAGAGGGAGGGATGGGGGTCAGACTCTGTCAGGCACTTAGTGTTGCTTGTAGTATGTATGAAAAGTGCATTATGAATAGAATCGGTCTTTGATAACATGCTGATTTGCTTTCACCCTGTGTTATGTGGTACTGCTTTGTCCCTAATCCCTTTGATGACATCAGTTTCAAATTTAGCAGAGAGTCTACTCAGGACAGTTTAGATGTTAGGGGCCATACAGGGAAGACTCCCATAACAGTGTGTGATTCCTGTGCAAGGTTATTATACAGTAGCTTCAAGTTTTTCGTTGCTCTGTCCTGCCACTGTGATGTCTTCATTTTGTGCTAGGCTGTCCTCACAGGACAGGGAAACAGGAGAGTGCAGTAACTGTGCATTTACTGCGGTTTGGCTCAGTTTTGAGCGTGATTTTGTACAGGGAAACAGGAGAGTGCAGTAACTACAGTTACTGCGGTTTGGCTTAGTTTCAAGAGTGATTTTGTAGTTACCATAATTTTTCATACCTCATATCTCTAAAACTGAGCAACATTGACCTCTGAAAACTTTACACAAGATAAAACATTTATTGACAAGTTCAATTTCACTTATAACTCAATTTGGAATTTTCGAGTAGTTACTGTGGTCTGGCTTAGCAGGGCAGCATGGTTATCAGCTGCTATCAAGACAGAAGATGAGAATGTAGAGCAGGAGTAGTTTCAGGAAGAAGAAGAATACAGTGTGTGGCCTGACAGCTCCACGGTGAAAGCAGATTAAACTGGCGTGCCCTTGAAAGGCTGCTGCTGCTGCTGCTGCTGCTGCTGCTGGTGGTGGTGGCCGTGTAGGTCAAAAGATTTTTTTTTTTTTTAAGTAAAATGGTCTACTGAAAACTGTTTGTTTACTGTTATTTTTTAGGTGTTTTTTTTTGTTTGTTTTGTTTCTGCAGCCGGGTCAGGCGGCCGTGGTGGACAGCACCTGCATTCACTATTGAAAACCAGCCCAGCCCAGGATTCAAAGAAAGAAGAGGTAGCCTATATTTGTTCTCTTCATGCACTGAACCAGTTGCATTCACAAATTGACTCAATTTCCTGACTAAAACAACTTTGCTGTGCTGATTGGACTTAGCTGTTCATTGCATGAGCAGAAAGAAAAATATATGTGTACTATGGTGCAGAGATGACTTTATTACATCATATATCCCACCTCTGATCCACACAAAGAGCTCTGGAAAAGTTTGATGGAATTTTGAGGACCAGGATCAGGACTGTGGACATCATCACTAACTGACTGACTGACTATTGTATACTGCTCTCTGAGCAATCTGATTCACAGAAAACTGAGCAAAAGTCACAGGTTTACTGTCCAAACAGCCACCGGAAAAATGTTCACTGCCCGAGACAGTGTGGAGTGACTGCTACATCTGCTGATTGAGGAATCACTCTGTGTTTGTGTGCAAAAACATGCACTGAAATGAAATGAAATGACATTTCAAATGAAAATAGGGTGAGTATAATATAGGCTAGAAGTTTTAGGGTGAACAACTCAAGCAAGTTGTGGAGTGAATTCAATCTGATGGATCTGACAGACAGACAGACAGACAGACAGACAGACACTGCTTTCTCCTAACATGGACCGAAATGAAATTCACGTTCACGCTGCCTCTCACTCTCTCGTATTTCGCAAACCTACTGCAAGGACTGACTGGCTCTCACTGAGGACGTGATCGAGGTTTGCGCAGCCTCTCACTCACTCACTCACGATTCACAAACCTACTGCAAGGACTGACTGACAGACAAACAGACAGACACTGGAAATAGAGTGGCAAAAAAGGAGGAAAAAAATAAAATAAAATACGGAGGAAATGTTTTCAAACCATTCCACTGAGATCTGATTCACAGAAATCTGAGCGATGTAGCCTACCAAAAAAGAGTCAACTGGAAAAATGTTCACTCTCCAAGACAGTGTCGGCAGTGACTGCTGCATCTGCTGATTTGAGGAATCACTCTGTGTTTGTGTGCAAAAACATGCACTGAAATGAAATTCACGTTCACGCTGCCACTCACTCACTCACTCGCAAACCTGCTGCAAGGACAGACAGACACACACAGACACAGATTTTCTCCTCTCAACTATTGAAGCGAAACAACAAAGCAAATGGAATGGGAAAAAGGAAGAAAAAAAATATATGGAGGAAATGTTTTCAAACCATTCCACTGAGATCTGATTCACAGAAATCTGAGTGACGTAGCCTGCCAAAAAAAAGTCAACTGGAAAAATATTCACTGCCCGAGACAGTGTTGGCAGTGACTGCTGCATCTGCTGATTTGAGGAATCACTCTGTGTGTTGTTTGTGTGCAAAAACATGCACTGAAATGAAATCCACGTTCTATCCACTCACTCGTGATTCGCAAACCAGCTGCAAGGACAGACAGACAGACACAGACCGATACTGCTTTTCGCCTCTCAATTATTGAAGTGACAGTCTCAGCATGTAAAATAAAGCTCAAGTGGAGACATCAAGTCATCTCCATGCCATGAGTTTGTTCTTCTTCTTCTTCTCCTCCTCATCCACTAAACCAGTTGAGTCCAATCAGCACAGCAGTTTAGTCAGGAAGGTGAGCTAACGAGTGATTGCACCTGGTTCAGTGACAGAGCAGAACACATTCATGGCAGAAAATTGTGGACTGTGATGATGATGATGATGATGATGATGATGATGATGATGATGATGATGATGATGATGATGATGATGATGATGATGGAGTTGTCACATTGTGGTCGATACTTGTAAAATGCTGTAGGCTACAAATAAAATAGACTTTTGTTTTGTTGCCGCCTTGCCTTTCTTCACCTTGCCGTGCTAATTGGAAGAAACATTGTACTGCTACCAGTCCTAGTCCTAATACAGCAAACATTATAACAACAACAACATAATACAAAGCTGTAGCCATTAGTCAAGAATTTAGCTTTCTAGACATCCTGCAACATATGTTTTCAAAAGCATTCCCTGATAAGCAAATAACCTCACCGGGGCGGTGAGGAAAAGGAAGAGGTGTCAGTTTTGCCCATGGACAAAAAATCAATCATTGGGGACACTGTGACCCAAGGAGACACAGGATG
>NC_140922.1:2305698-2451671 GCF_045865225.1 Trachurus japonicus | reverse complement strand
AATATCAAGGGCAACAATGTGAGAAACATGACGGGAATGTGTATTGTACCTTTATGCTCAAATAAAAAATGTAAACATTAAGCTGAATTCGGAAGGAGAACCTCAAACTGCATTCTGTTGCTAAGCCAGACCTATCTTCATAGCAACCATTTCAGAACTGGAGAAGTTGCTATGGAGATAGCAACTTCTCCAGTTCTCGACTACAAACTGTCAAATTTTACCACAGACATCGTCAAGACAAATGGGACACACGTTCTGATAATTTTTCCAGTTTTTGTTTCTGTCAGCATCCAGTTTTTGTTTCTGTCGGCATGAGGATTTGGTTGAGATGGGGTTTTTTTTTATGACACCGAAGGCCTGCAGCAGCTAATCTGTGAAACTTGTGGTTTCCTCATCCGCAAAAAAAAAGAGAAGGGAGACATTGATGGTGAGTCCAAAGAATATAGGATTATTCCTGTAACAAGTCAAGAAGTTTGAAGCTTGAAGACAGAAGGTAGAAGGAAAGCCAATACTGTAATTCAGTATAATCAGTGGTCACTGCAAGTCATGCCCAAGTCAAAGAAACATGGGAAAGAAAATGATGGTGAGCCTGAAGAGTTTGCTCCTGTAACAAAGACATCAAAGAGACATGATGGTGGAAGATCAGAAAAACATTGTCCTGTAATGTGCATTTTACATGCAAATGAAATTGAGCATGTAGGTTTCACTCCACTCAGTCAGGTTAAAGAGTCTGCAACTGACAAGCTAACACAGCTAAACAACATTTGGAATAGACGTCTCCAAGAACCTCCTGATTCACCTTTTCGCATGGAGGATGTGTGTAATCGCATTCCAGAGAGTCTTGCTGGTGCCAATTTAGAAACAACTGGTTATCATCGAGCCTGCTTCCTGAAGTTTACCAAGAATCAGGACCGCTTAGGTAGGCCTACTGTGACATTGGAGGAAACTTCAACATTACGCTCACCTCGTAAATCACCAACATCTACCACACCGCAGTTCCCTCCAGAGTGTATCTTTTGTGGAAAGCTTGAAGTGAAAGTGTTGGGAAAGACTCAACGATGTGTCAAGTTCCCTGTATTTAAGGACAAGGATGGAACATTGAAGGAGTTTAGTTTAGTTTAGTTTATTAGTTTATTAACTCATTGAGTGCCAACCACGTAATTTCTCGTTTTTCGTTCCCATGCGTTGAGTGCCAAAAACGAAATTTTTCGTTTTTTGCTTTTTTTTTAAATTATGAAAATAGACACTTTAATACACATTATATGTAAATTTGGGGACTCTACGACGAGGAGAACTGAAATAGATGACGATCAAAGTCACATGACAGCTCATGATCTGGAAGTTTTTTATCATAACTCAGCTTCTGCAAACGGAGTTCTGCATGCAGATGCAGCGCAGCTGCTCCGCTGCTGCTCCGCTCTCACCCGCGAGGCTGCAGCAGCTGGGAGCTGAACCAGGAAGCTCTCAGCCCACTGTCCCGCCCGGTCTTCATCTGGAGCAACACCGTGTCCTCCCCAAAGTCCTCCCGCGGTAAAATCTGATGGTCTCTGGACCAAAGCAGACCGGCACCACCGACCCGTACCACAGACGGACCACGACCACCGGCGGGACCGGTGTTC
Source organism: Trachurus japonicus (assembly GCF_045865225.1). NCBI lineage: Eukaryota > Metazoa > Chordata > Actinopteri > Carangiformes > Carangidae > Trachurus > Trachurus japonicus. The sequence goes on along the minus strand of NC_140922.1, from coordinate 2,450,052 downwards.
GCGAGCCGCTGTGGCCGACAGAGCCTCACGTTCCGCGGCGAGAGGCTGTGACACGGCACGGTGCGTCTGTGTTATTGCTGTTTAGTGGCGCCCCCCCCGCCCCCGATGGTGGTTTTGTGAATAGAACAACAATTGTTGTGTATATTTATCTTATACGAGCCCTTTGATCCAGAAATGCGAGTGTCTGAAGAGCGACAGGCACAAACAGCGCAGCTTTCATAAAAGACGCTCTATCTCCTTTTCTAGAAAAAAAGGAGGGATTTTGGTGAAACCCAGCCATGTTTAGCTTGACTTTTCTCAGGAACGGAGGCACGTAGAAACAAACGGTTTGTGGCCATTTGAAGGATAAAGTTAAACCTTTCAAATGAGCTACAGTATGTGTTGGTGGCAATAATATAGAATACACTATGGCTCTAAAATAAAAAGTCAAATATGGTCTAATTTGCCGGTACACTTGACTAAAACTTTGGAAAGGAGCGCGGCACTCAATGAGTTAAGGGACTATGTGCAATTACATTAATCATTTAAAGAAAAAAATGAAAAGATGGTTGCACCAGATTTAGCTCCCAGCTAATTTCCATCTGTAGTCCCTACATACAACATAAAAGTAATAAAATACACAGAATACAAGCTATTATACAAAGATGAGGCCTACATGGAAACAGGTTGAGCCTCAAGCCTTGGAACTTGGGCTTTACCGTCTACATCGCATGGTGCAAGGTGAAGACCTTTTTGCGAGGAGAGCTAATTACCATCTGTCATGCCGTAAATCATTCAACCTGAAATATGCAAATCATCTGCAAGCCACTTCTCCAGGTAAAGTCCTTGTTACCAACCCTGTCAATGATACAGAGCAGGATCCCAAGGCTGCTGCACATCAGATGGCCTTCACTGCCGTGCTTGATGTCATTCAAGATCTAGTGATACAGCAGAAAAAGATTGTGCAGCTTTCATCATTGTGTCTTGTCTACATTCAAGAGCTGGAGAGAAATGGCTTCCCTAATCCCAAGTACAGAAGTGAAAGCCTCAAGACCAAGCTTGAGAAGCATGAGGGGATTGCCTTTGCTAAGGTCCCAGCAGATGACAAGGGTTGTATCACCTATAACTTGGTATACAGTGCTAGCTTATCTGTCTCAGATGCCGTGGTATATGCATATAAACTGGGTAGAAAGGACAAGTATGAAGATGTGGCACTACTTCTTCGGAGTACAATTCAGAAGACATTCAGTGAGTCAAAGTCACTTGCTTGGCCTCCTACAGCTGATAATCTGGAGGTCACATCCTTGGATGACCTCCTCCCACCTGATCTCATTAAGTTCCTGACCCTCGTCATTTCTGGTGATGCAGACATAGAGAAGTGTGAGAAGACCAGACGCCTTTTGCTGTCTATAAGCCAGGTACGCCATAACTCCACTTTGATGTGTACCCTGTTTGTTAGCCTTATAATATTGTGTACTTTTTGTTTTGTGTACAGTATAGTTTCTTGAACACTCCAATGTTAATTGCTTTCTTTATATTCCAGTGCAACTACAAAGGGAGAGTGGAAGTTGCCTAAGCATATCCTCCTCTGCACCACCATACGTCATCATTATCGCAATAGACAACTGACTACTCTTCTCAATAGGTTAGGTCACTGTGAAAACTATGACTTCGGGTTGGAACTAGAGACCGCTCTAACCAAGGCTCTCGATGAGGTTTCCGTCTCTCTCAGTCCTCAAATTATAACTGGTGAGGGCAACAGTGTCTTTCATCTAGAGTGGGACAATCTCAACAAAATAACAACAAACATCCATGGTTCCAATGTGGTGAACTGGACCAGTGGGATCATGATCCAGGAGGTGAGACCTGGAATTGATGCTACCAACTGTTCAGATAAACGAGTGCTTGCTCTCTACAATCGCAACAAGACACGCTCTCTGAAGGTAGACATACCCGAGACCCTGGACCCTATTCTTATCTACAGTCGAGTCGGACCCAAATTTCCTGAGGGAGCAGTTTTCAGTCCACCCCCAACAAACAATAAAGTCTATTCCAACTGCATCAGAGAGTATCGTGTCTGGTTACTTGTCCGGATGGTGGGGAGCAGTGGATCAAAGCAACTTGTTGCAGGGTTTGGTGGCTTTGTATCAGCTACTGGTGACAAGCCCCCCCAAAAATCTACCATTGACTACCTCACCCCTATCAACCAGCCTTTCACTGAGTACTCAGTCATTAAGGAGCTGCTGAAACAGTCTGAGAAGGCCACCATGGAGGTAGGTCAGGAGTATGTCCTCAACACATTTGACCTTGGTGGTTGTATGAAAGCCTTACCTGTCATTTGGAAATTCCCAGACGAGTACAAAAAGCATGTTGTCACCCCAGGGCCCTTCCATACCGGGATGAACTACATGGGCATGGTGACGGGGCACAAATGCAAGGGTTCAGGCTACGCCGAAATCCTCATTGAGGCAGAACTTGTCACTAGTGGCTGTCTGGATAGTGTTCTGAAGGGGAAAGCATATGCAAAAGCCCTGTTCTGTCTCAAAACAGTCAGTGAGGCCATGGAACGATTGTTACTTGAGAGATTCATTGAGGAGGAGAACATTGAGATAACAAATCCCAAAGCCCTCTTTGATCTAGTCCAGACCTGTAGTCGTGAGAACCTAGACCTTGCATTGAAGGATCCCTCCACTCTCAACATCCTCAAGAAGCATGAGGCATATGAAAACAAGGTGCATGCCGGCCACCTTGGGAAGACCGCCACATTCTGGCTCAGTGTGATAGATCATACCCATCTGATCCTGATGTTGCAGTTTTCTGTGAAGACTAACAACTTGGCCCTATTCCACAAGTGCAATGGGGATATGGCAGATCTATTCTTTGCATATGATGGACCAAACTACTCAAGGTAATTCACATTTTTAGCCAAAACTGACATGCAATATGATGAGTAATCTAGTAGACAATGTCATAGTGGTGTTGAAGTAACTATCAATAATATTTTACTCCTTTGCAGGTACTTGGTGTGGCTGGAGGTATTCCTGACAAATATTGATCTGTCTCATCCTGGTGCCAAAGAGCTGTTGAAGAAAGGTGGCATTGCAGTGGCACGATCGCTCATTCCTGGTTCACTTTGTGCAGTGGACAAGACAATGGAGGAGACATTCATGAAATTTGCCAAGTCAGCAGGTAGGCCACATAAACAAACTATTAGTACCACTGCTTCTATGATTATAACACAATTTAAGTATTGCTAAAAACTGTTGGCATTACTAAAAATATAATTACAGTATTTTATCTTTTCAGGTGGGTTCACAGGGCTCTTCTCCATGTTTGGTGCCTACCAGCGATGGTGTCGCACTACATCAATGCGGGTTCAATACTTCCAAAAGATGCTGGAGATGTGCGACCTCGTCAATGACCCTGACTGTCCAAAGGCCGGAAGACATCGAGAACTAGAGAGAGCTGAAATAAAAAAATCAGAAGAGGCAGTTCAGCGTACCATCTCTGCTGTTCAAAGCTTCAACAATCCGTTCTCCTTGGTTGACAAAGAACATCTGTACAACCTAGCATCTGGTGCCCCTGCTTCTCCAGAGGGTTAGGGTTTGATGTCCTTCGTGCTGAGGCAGCTGGTAAAGAGTCCAAGGAAGCTTTCATCCAAGGTCGCTTTGTGAATGGTTCTTCTGAGAAGCTGTTCTTTGAGCCAATCAAGAAGTTGAAGCTGAAGACTATGGAGGCCTCCAGCAAGACAGTCAAGCTCACTGCCTCCCAGGGAAAGGTGTGAGACCACACACTCCTAATATAGATAATATTATTGTTGCCATTTTTGACATGCAGGGCAGACTGTGGTAAATTGTATTGTTTACCTTTTCATCTTTGCAGGTAGTGCAGTACTGTCAACAAAGTGACCTTGCATTCTTGCTGCTCATCAAGTCGCAGAACGTGGATGAACCCCTTAACCTTGACGAGCTGATGCAGTACTCACTCTTCCCAGTTCCTCCCAGCCTAGGCACATCTGATGGGTTTTTCAGCAAAACCAACAAGGCTGCAATGCTTCATTTCATGATGGAAGACGCTCTTGAAGATGTGCCTTATCCAAAAGATGCTTTTTACATTCAGGATGGCAATGCCCTTTTCCATGCCCTGAAGAACCTCCCACAGACATTCGAGGGAATTTGCCTCCAGGCTTTAGATCGTATGGTGGCTAAGAAGCATTTCTTCTTCTCTACTGATTCATACTATGTTGACTCTGTCAAATCTCAGGAGAGATTGCGTCGTGGCATGTCCCAGCGGTACATCATTGGTGGTCCTGCAACAAGGAAGCCAAGTGATTTCAAACTCTTTCTAGGAAATGATGAAAACAAAACACAACTCTGCAGACTGCTATTAGAAGTGTGGGGCAGCAAAGCATCTGCATCACGACTTGAGAAATGTGGGACAGCGTTGGTATTTGTGGAAGGCAAAGCCTATCAGCTGGAATCATCTGGTGGCAATGTGAGTATACTGATATGCATGATTCACTATAACCATTTAATTAGACACGTTTGGGGGTAATTGAACAGCCGTAATGTATAAAATCAAACCTTACACAATAACTTGTTTCAGGTGACCACATGTGAAATCCAAGAGCTAGAGTCAACGCAGGAAGAGACAGATACACGTGTGGTATTGTATCTGTTGCTGCACAAGACAGCTGTAGTGCGGACACCAGACACTGATATTTTCTTCATCCTACTGCACCACGCCCAGTCTATCCCGCTGACCATCTATATAGATATCGGCACTGGAAAGCATCGGAAAATTATAAATATTAGTGAACTGGCAAAATCCAAGGGGGCAGAATACTGCACAACCAGAGGCGATTTTAGAGTCTGCTGGGGCCCTAAGCAAAAATCCCCAGGGGGCCCTCCAACCAGTGTTTATCACCATAATTTTATAAATAATCTAACACCAACAAAAAATTTATGAAATTTAAACTTTTTTTATTCCAAATGTCCAGTTATGGTGTAAGCTGGTGACATGTCGTCTTCATGATGGGCAGGTGTTGCTGTCTCACTGGAGGTGTACGTTCAACTGATATGACAAAAAACAAAAGACAGTTTTACTTTAATTGATAACATATGCCATGCCCTCTAAAGATTCTTTATGACAATACACTTACAGTTTTCACTGTCAGCACTGGGAGGGGGCACTTTGTCCTTCTGATTTGCTGCTGTCAGAAACCTAAATAATAATCCTGAGGAGAGATAAGAGAGTGATTTTTAAATGTTTTCCTTGGGCATAGCTTTCATAGCACCAATAGATTACACTTTCATATTATTATAATAATAATAGGCTCACTTCAATACTGTAACATAACTTTACTATGTCACCCTGCTAGCTAGCAAGTTAATAGTGTTGTTACTTGCTGCCAAGAAGGCCAGCAGATAACGTTAAGTTAATCTTGCTCTTTTTTTTTTTTTTTTTGTCACTTAACGACCGTAACCGAGTGGAGCACCAGAACCGCCCGCACCGAGTCCCTCAGTCCAGTGCAGTCCCACTCGCTAACGTTAACTAACTGGTCACCACTGGTCTGAAGCTAACATTAGACTATTAGCATTTGTTCAACAGTTATTTACTGTTCACGTTACACTCTGCTCCACTTACCACCACTGTCTTGCATTCATTTTTACTTCAGCCTCTTTTTTCTTCACGTCTTGCTCCCAGGTGGACTCTTCTTTTTCCCTCGGCTTCATTAGAAACTCCCAGTGATAAGGTGCATCATACAGGTTGACGTTAGATGGGATCAGGTCCGGAGAATGACATGGGGCCCCGTCAGGGGGGTTTCCCAATGACATGTCATTGCAAAACGACGCTATACGACGATACGGGGAGGGGGGTGCGGTCACTGCGGGTAGCGCATTTTGAGATATTTCTGTCGATAAAACTGCCCTCCGGCCCCGACCCTCGGGGGCCCCCTAATGGCTCGGGGCCCCAAGCAGTTGCCTGCCTTGCCTGTTCACAAGCAGCGCCTCTGCCCCCGGGTTAGAGGCAGCAGCAGCAGCGGCAGCAGCCTGCTGTGTGTGTGTGCGTGTATCTCACACATTCGCTTCCCTCGCCCCCTCCCCTTCTCTTTCTCTCACTCCATGTCCCCGCGCTTCTGTGTCTCTGTGTGTCTCAGCACTTAGAGGTAGCAGCAGCAGCGGCCTGCTGTGTGTGTATCTCACACATTCGCTTCCCTCGCCCCCTCCCCTTCTCTTTCTCTCATTCCATGTCCCTGCGCTTCTGTGTCTCTGTGTGTCTGTGAGTCTGCGTCTCTACGTCTCTGTGTCTCTGTGTGTCTCAGCGGTTAGAGGCAGCAGCAGCAGCGGCGGCCTGCTGTGTGTGTATCCCACTCCCCCTCCCCTTCTCTTTCTCTCACTCCATGTCCCTGCGCTTCTGTGTCTCTGTGTGTCTCAGCAGTTAGAGGCAGCAGTAGCAGCAGCAGCAGCAGCGGGAGCAGCCTGCTGTGTGTGTATCTCACACATTCGCTTCCCTCGCCCCCTCCCCTTCCCTTTCTCTTTCTCGCACTCCATGCCCCCGCGCTTCTGTGTCTCTGTGTGTCTGTGAGTCTGTGTCTCTGTGTCTCTGTGTGTCTCAGCGGTTAGAGGCAGCAGCAGCAGTGGGAGCAGCCTGCTGTGTGTGTGTGTAAATCTCACACATTCGCTTCCCTCGCCCCCTCCCCTTCTCTTTCTCTCATTCCATGTCCCTGTGCTTGTGTCTCTGTGTGTCTCAGCACTTAGAGGTAGCAGCAGCAGCAGCAGCAGCAGCAGCAGCGGCCTGCTGTGTGTGTATCTCAAACATTCGTTTCCCTCGCCCCCTCCCCTTCTCTTTCTCTCATTCCATGTCCCTGCGCTTCTGTGTCTCTGTGTGTCTGTGAGTCTGTGTCTCTACGTCTCTGTGTCTCAGCGGTTAGAGGCAGTAGCAGCAGTAGCAGCAGCAGTAGCAGCGGCGGCCTGCTGTGTGTGTATCCCACTCCCCCTCCCCTTCTCTTTCTCTCACTCCATGTCCCTGCGCTTCTGTGTCTCTGTGTGTCTGTGAGTCGGTGTCTCTGCGTGTCTGTGTCTCTGTGTCTCTATGTGTCTCAGCGGTTAGAGGCAGCAGCAGCAGCGAGAGCAGCCTGCTGTGTGTGTGTATCTCACACATTCGCTTCCCTCGCCCCCTCCCCTTCTCTTTCTCTCACTCCATGTCCCTGCGCTTCTGTGTCTCTGTGTGTGTCTGTGAGTCTGTGTCTCTGTGTCTCTGTGTGTCTCAGCGGTTAGAGGAAGCAGCAGCAGTGGGAGTATTCGCTTCCCTCGCCCCCTCCCCTTCTCTTTCTCTCACTCCATGTCCCCGCGCTTCTGTGTCTCTGTGTGTCTCAGCACTTAGAGGTAGTAGCAGTAGCAGCAGCAGCAGCAGCGGGAGCAGCCTGCTGTGTGTGTGTATCTCACACATTCGCTTCCCTCGCCCCCTCCCCTTCTCTTTCTCTCACTCCATGTCCCTGCGCTTCTGTGTCTCTGTGTGTCTGTGAGTCTGTGTCTCTGTGTCTCTGTGTGTCTCAGCGGTTAGAGGCAGCAGCAGCAGTGGGAGCAGCCTGCTGTGTGTGCGTGTGTGTGAATCTCACACATTCGCTTCCCTCGCCCCCTCCCCTTCTCTTTCTCTCACTCCATGTCCCCGCGCTTCTGTGTCTCTGTGTGTCTCAGCACTTAGAGGTAGCAGCAGCAGCAGCAGCAGCAGCAGCGGCCTGCTGTGTGTGAATCTCACACATTCGCTTCCCTCGCCCCCTCCCCCTCCCATTCTCTTTCTCTCACTCCACGTCCCTGCGCTTCGGTGTCTCTGTGTGTCTGTGAGTCTGTGGGACTGACTGACTGCCTGCCTGAGTGCCTGCCTGCCTGCCTGGCTGAGTGCCTGCCTGCCTGCCTGCCTGGCTGAGTGCCTGCCTGCCTGCCTGCCTGGCTGAGTGCCTGCCTGCCTGCCTGCCTGCCTGACTGACTGACTGACTGACTGTCTGACCCTCAGGGCTACAGCTGATGATTCTGCTGGCAATAGTGATGATAAGTGATGTGTTACCATGTAGGAATAAACCAAGAATGAAACAAAAAATAAAATAAAAACATTGATTTGAAAAGAGAAACCAAAGTATTTGTGTTTTGTGTCATCTCTATCTTTCACCACTCTCTGTCCTCGATGGGAAAACCACCAGACACACACAACACACACACACACACACACACACACACACACACACACAGTCCCTCCAGTAGTAAGTGGAACGTATGACCCAGCCGGGAGAAAGTGGACACTCTGACCCTAGAGACGTGCATGTGTCTTCTGTCTTACACAGAGAGAGAGAGAGAGAGAGAGAGAGAGAGAGAGAGAGATAGATAGATGCGGTCACACACACACACACACACACTGTCCCCTGCAGTAAGTGGAACCTATGACCCGGGGGAGGACACGGTGGACACTCTGACCCTAGAGACGTGCATGTGTCTTCTGTCTTACACACACAGACACAGACACAACACACACACACACACAGTCCCCACATTTGACCCGGACAGGAGAAATGGGACACTGACCCGAGAGGACACGCGTGTGTTTCCTGACTTTTCCTTTCATACACAAAGTCCTGTGCCCTGGCTGGGTAAATGAGACCCAGAGAGAATAGGAGAGACTGATGATAATGATGATGATGATGATGATGATAATAATAATATCTTCCTTTGCCCTTGGTGGGTAACAATGTTGCACCTCTCTCTCTCTCTCTCACACAGTCACAGTCACACTCACACTCTCTCTCTCACACACACACACACACACACACACACACACACACACACACACACACACACACACACACACACACGGGCCTGTGCCATAGCTGGGTAATTCTGACCTAGAGGGAAGACAGTTTGACCCTAAAGATCAGGGGATGTATGCCCCAATGTTAGGTCAACAGGAGGGTTAAGGTTAGGTTTAGAACTGATGATACAATTTTTGCTGTTAAGTATGTCGGACTCATCAGCTGGTGGTTCTATCCTGTTGCTCCAGGCCTGAACCCTCGCTGACTTAAGTGACAGAGTGACAGAGTGTGAGAGTCTGTGAGGGTCCAGATGCTGTAAACATGAATGGAACAGCACTTACCCACTTTGACAACACATTATCTTGACAACAAAATGTTGTTGACTCCAGTCTGCACCGATCATACGTACTTCCAACACGCACAAGGTGTGTGAGGGGGACAGACTCAAAACAAAATGTTCCTGGATCAGATCTGATCAAATTATCATCAATAATCACAAACTGCACGTTAATACTGACAGTAAACTTTTCTTTCTTTCTTTGTTGTTGCTCCTGTCCATTAACAATAAACAGACTGGCGCAGCTCTCTCTGACTACGTGTGTTAATTTACTTTTTTTTTTTTTTTTTTTTAACTCTCGCGTTCCGACGGCATCCCATGTGTTTGACTTCACAACGCTATTCACTGTGGGTAATTTCCCACAGACCCAAAGTCAGCATCCCATATTACAGACAACCCCCCTCACACTCTAAAAAGTGTATTTCAGCAGTAGTTGAAGTTACGTAAGGTTCTGAGTGAGTTTCATTCAGATTTCTGCTTTAGTGGAGGCAATCTAAATTTGTGGGGTATATCAACTTGTTATTATGTGTTGTTCCCTCAGTACACATCTAACCTGCAATTCTCATTTGAGTGAACCTGCATCAATTAGGTTTTGTCGTGACGCTGTGCGTCTGACGTCATGACGTCTCCGCCTTCTCCAGAATTTTCTACCTGTGGACGGTTGGGACGCCATTTTTTCGGCTCCAACAATTTGGGAATAAGGACCGAAGATATAACTTTTTCCATCGTCTTTGAAGGTAAGTCAAATGTAGAACAAATATTTTAATATGTTAAATATAAAAATACTCCAACTGTATTGTTAAGTCCGTTAAATGTTTAGTAAACGGACCTAACCACACCAGCTATCATTCAGCCCTGCTAACATTAGCGAAATGTACGTTAGCCTAAAGTTAAATATCAGACCTGTTGGTAGTTTGTGCTTGGACATGTAGGTTAGTAGTTTGCGGGCGGGACTCTCCCGGTTTGGGGTCATGCCTATGTTCCCACAGCCCTATGTTCCCTCAGCCCTATGTTCCCTCATTTCTAACTTTTGTTGTCACTGAAAATTAGGCCCTATGTTCCCTCAGCCCTTTGGTCCCACCATTGGTTGGGTTTAGGCAATGAAGAAAGGAGTTGGTTAAGTTTAGTAAAAAGACCAGGTAGAGGCTAGACAGGCCAGATAGGTAGAGTCCAGATAGGTAGAGAGAGTCCAGAGGGAACATAGGGCTGAGGGAACATAGGGCTGTGGGAACATAGGCACGCTCCCCTTGGTTTAAGGTAATATCGGAACGTTAGCTTAAAGTTGAGTGTTCATGCAGTGTGTTGGTGTTTGGCTCACTGTTAGTTATTCATTAACATTAGCATATTATAGCGGCAAGCTGGGCCGTGTTCGGGCACGCGCACATGTTGCTTCACATGCCTGTCGGCGAGCACAGTTCATGCGGCCACGGGTGATGTGGGAGGTAAGGTTAACTAAGCTTTAACTGTGGTACCTCCAGGAAGCGTGCATTTACTGCCGCATGCATTGTTTTCAATGTATATGTAGAGGAGAAAGCGTGCGTGCAGCTGGGCGCTTGGGTGGTTGCACTGCCCATGGATGTATTATATTAACGACTTCTCCTCCTCTCTCCGCGCCCGTCAGACATCGACTGCAGTCGTCCATACACGTATTCACTCGGTTTTCCACACACACGTTAAACGTGTGTGTGTTGTGTTCAGACGCAACTGATAAATACACCTGTCTGAAACCGCCTCCGCTCTGGTGTGCGGTTCACGGTGCCGGTGACAGGACTGCCTTCGTATTTATGCTTTATATTTTCATAAATGTTTGCTGTGTGATGAGTTAACCAGCTCAGTGTTGTTGTGCCAGCACCTGTTTGTGCCTGCTGCTGCTGCAGACTCCTGTCTTTCCTGTCCGAAATCAGTTGCCAGGTGGTGTAATGAGCAGTGACAGTTATATATTTTGTACACAAATCAAACTTAACACTGGAATGAGAATTTCCTTGTGTGTGTGTGTGCACTGCTGGGATTAAACATTGACATTATCTCACAAAAACTGTTTTTTAAACTCCTCCTGAGTTAAAATATTCTTGCTGTGTTGTTTAGGAATAAATATGAACATGTTTTCTTTACATTATTATTATTCAAGGTCTGAAAACTTGACTTGATATTTTTTGTAATTTTGACTAGCTAATAAAAGCTCTAAATGACAATATTTTTATTTCAGTTTTGGGAGAAATGTTGTCGGTAGTTGAATATAACTAAACTAAAAAATAATAATAATAATTTTACTCAAACACAAACACACATAAATAGTAGTGAGAACGAGAAACTGATCATTTGGGGAGTGGTCTCTTAATTTTTTCCAGAGCTGTATTGATTCCTTTCTTCTTCTTCTTTTTCTCCATGACGGCGGTGGTCTCGGGCTGTACACAACTCATTTGGACCACCTAAAGTAAGTTGCACTGCTACAGACCAGGCTGAAATGTGGCTGTATGTAACTTACAGGATGGTGTGTTAAAGTGAAAAAATATTTGAAAAAATTAATATAAATTCAACACTTACAGTAAATGTGGAATGCAGGTGATTGTTTGTAGGCCTTTTTCAACATATTACAACACATTATAATGTACAGTACTAATAGTTTTACTGTTATAATCAACACAACTCTGTCTTTGTAAAATGGAGGACAAATGTCTATAAATCAAAATTAGAAATCATAGAACTTACGCTATTGAACACAGAAAATACAGCCGTCAGATTTCTTGTAGACCCAGCACACTTCCAGTCTCTGTCTGAATACATTTATTTAAGTAAATAGATGCTGATGAACACTGTAAACATGATGAAAGACACACTGTCATAATATGATTACACAGACTAACTCAAACATATCTTTAACCCTCAGGACTTTGAGTAGAGCTTCCTTTCCTTCCGGTCAATCTCTCCAGAGGAGTGTCTGCTGATGGCAGAAGAGAACCTGGACAGTGCCGCAACCTTTGGCTGGGTGTCCAATGTGATGCCCCTCCCCACCATCACCTGGCCTAACTAATTCTCATCTCTGTGACTACTTCAAGAGGGGCATTCCTGTGTGGAGGCGTGCCAGGCAGCCCGTTTTATCTGTGAACCTGCGTACTTTCACTTCATCAACAACAAAGGTATGCAAGCTCAAAATTGTAAAAAATAGTAATGTCTCATTTTAACTTTATCTTTACAACTAGTATTGATTGAGGAATAAATTGCAAAAAAAATGCTTTTAATGTACATATGGGCACTGGGTTTTGTTTTTAACTTCTCCCTTAAAATCTAATAAGAGAGGGCTGGCTACATTTGATGAACACATTTTGTGTTTAAATGATTTGCTTTGTGTTGGGCTATGTGGGGGGGGGGGGATCACATTACAATCGTATTCATGCTATCCAAAAGCTGAGATGAGATCTAGTCTCATATCACCATATTGACAGATTTTAATATTGCCCAACCCTACCTCTGTGTTTTTCCAAAATTATCTATATACACCCAGTAAAGCGCATCTCTTTGTTTCTCCAGTGTTATGCTTCATGTGGAGATGCAAGGACTGTGGGACGACATTAACAAAAAGATCTGAACTGCTCAAGCACTACAAACTGATTCATAGGCATTACGGACGAGGCCACACATATCCATGCACTTATTTAAATTGTGCATGTAGGTTCAAGACTTGGAACGCCCTACTGAGCCATCTATCAAGAAATCACTCTGCCCAACAAGCAGGCACCAAAACTGCGTCCACGTTCATATGCCATATTTGTGGCCATAATCAACTCTCCACAGAAAGAGAATATTTTCAACATATCTATCAGCATCTTAAAAATAAGGAGACTGTAACATGTGTGTTCCAAAACTGTGAATATAAAACCAATGTCTATGAGAACTTCAAAAGTCATAAATACAGAAAACACTCTGGTACAGTGAACACCTTTAAGCCTGAAGTAAGTTCTGTTGAAGAAACCTGTGCCAGTGTTGCCAGTGATATTTCAGATGTGGAAATTATAGAGAGTAATGTAAATTTAAATTCTGCTTTTGACAATGGGCATTCTGAAAACTTAGAGAAGGATATTGAGCTTAAAATTGCTTCAGTGCTCCTTAAGTTGGAACACATCTTTCTTGTGTCTAATGCAGCTGTAGATGAGCTTTTGCAGGAGTTAAACTATTTGATTGGTTCTCTTTCTCTGCCAGTTACCCAAAAGACTATTAGCCAAGTATTACAAGACAATGGATGCCAATTTGACCAGTCAGTTGTTGAAAAGCTAGCCAGTGTACTCTGTGAGACAAACCCTGTAAAGAAAGCAATTGGAGATAAAGGTCCACTTTCCAGTGCTTGGAGGCGAAAAGCTTACTATAGGAGCCACTTTAAAGTAGTGGAACCAGTGGAATATATACTTGACAGAAAAAATAACAAGTCATTCCAATATATTTCAATTTTAAAGTCTTTGCAGCATATTCTTGACTGCCAGGCAATCTTGGATCAGGCTGTTAATTTGAATACTGTTGACAATCACCCTCAAAAAACTACTGTGCACTACAAAACTATCTTTGATGGTGCCTACTTCCATGAAAATGGACTGTTGTCTAAGCAGGAAAGCATTTCATTGATATTATACATTGACGATTTTGAAATCTGTAATCCCCTTGGCACATCAAGGAGGAAGCATAAAATTTGTGGATTGTACTGGATATTAGGTAATTTGCCACCAGGCTGTAATTCTGCTTTATCCTCCATCTATTTGGCTGCTTTAATCAAAAGTAATGATCTGAAGTGCTATGGGTTTGAGAAAGTGTTAAAACCTGTAATTAATGATCTTGTAATTTTGGAGCAGAGTGGGATATTTCTGTCAAAGTTGGGCAAAACAGTCAAAGGCACCGTTCAGTGTGTTGTTGCCGACAACCTCGGTGCACACGGTATTGCTGGATTTGTTGAAAATTTCTCTGGGACATATGTATGTAGATTTTGCACTGCAGAAAGATCAGAGTTCCAGGCTATTGAAGTAAAAAGTGAAGCCTTTACTTTAAGAACAAAAGACATTCATGCAGATCATTTACGAATTCTTGAGGAAAACAAATTGCCCAGTTATTATGGTGTGAAATCAAAGTGTATTTTGTCAAAGCACCTCTCATATTTTGATGTTACCACTGGTTTTCCACCAGATGCTGTACATGATCTTTTTGAGGGCATCGTTCCTTTTGAACTTGCTCTTTGCCTCAGTTTGTTAATCAAAAAAAAGTATTTCACATTATGTACATTGAATGAAGCAATATCATCTTTCAACTTCAAGTGGGCTGACAAAACAAATCGACCTCATCCTGTGGCCCTCAATTTTGCATCCAAAAAAACTGTGGGGGGGAATGCACATGAGAACTGGTGTCTTATCAGATTTTTGCCTTTGTTCGTTGGGCAGAGTGTACCCTGTGAGGAGCCTGCTTGGCACATCTTAACAGACCTGAAGGACATTGTTGATCTCGTTGTCAGTCCTGTTCATACTGAGGATTCCATCGCATATCTTGGTTTTAAGATCTCCGAGCACAGAATTAAGTTTCAAGAGGTTTTCCCGGACGTTGATCTTAAACCAAAGCACCATTTCTTGGAACATTATCCGGACTTGATCCGGAAGTTTGGGCCACTAGTTGCACTATGGACTATGCGCTTTGAAGCGAAGCATAGCTTTTTTAAAAGAGTTGCAAGGAATATCAGATGCTTCAAAAATGTGCTTCTTTCCCTTTCACAGAGACATCAGTATCAGATTGCACATCATTTGCATGCAAGTAGCTTTTCCAAACCCGCACTGGAAGTAACAGATGTTTCCTCTGTCCACATTGATGTTCTTAACAAGGACATCTCAAATGCACTGAGACAGAAGTCTCCAGATATGGACAATGTGTGTTTGGCTAAAAGTGTAGCATATAATGGACTAATATACAAGTGTGGGATGATCTTGATCCACGGCTCACTGGGAGGACTGCCAGAATTTGGTGAAATCATTCAAATGGTGATACTGCAGGACAAACTAATCTTCATTGTGAAAAAGCTCAGTGGATGGTATATGGAACACTTCAGAGCTTATGATCTCAAAACATCACCAAGTAAAGAAGTGGAACTTGTTGAGCCACAGGAACTGCATGATACTTACCCACTATCAGACTACAAAATTAGAGGGATGCGTCTTGTCACTTTGAAAAGATATGTCCACGTTTAAAGGGTGAGGCCTCAAAATGTGATAAGTTATTCTCTTAAGTGGGAAAACAAAACCCAGACCCATACAATACCTATGTGTTCTCAAAACATATTGATTTTATACTTTAAGCCAATGTGGTGTGATGATGTCATTGGCAACTATGTTATATTTTTTTAATGTAGGTTGCTGAGTGCCAGTCATCTCTCCTTGTCTCCCATCTTCTCCTCACTTCGTCTCCTTTCCTCCACCTCTACTTCTCTCCTTTCCTTCTCTCTTCTCCTCCCCTCCTTTCCCTTTCTCTTCTCTCCTCCTTTCCTGTCTTCCACCTCTTCTTTTCTCTACTCATCGCTGTCTCCCATCGTCTTGCCTTCTCTCTTCTCCTCCCCTCCTCAGTTTGCCTTCTCTCCTTGCTTCCTCAGCTCTTCTCCTCCACCTCTCCTCTTCTTTCTCTCCTCCTCTTTCCTCCTCTCCTTGTTGTCTCCCATCTTCTCCTCACCCCTCTACTTCTCCTGTCTTTTCCTTCTCTCTCCTCCTTTCCTGTCCTCCACCTCTTCTTTTCTCTACTCATCGCTGTCTCCCATCTTCTTGCCTTCTCTCTTCTCCTCCCCTCCTAAGTTTGCCTTCTCTCCTTGCTTCCCCAGCTCTTCTCCTCCACCTCTCTTCTTCTTTCTCTCCCCCTCTTTCCTCCTCTCCTTGTTGTCTCCCATCTTCTCCTCACCCCTTTACTTCTCCTGTCTTTTCCTTCTCTCTCCTCCTTTCCTGTCCTCCACCTCTTCTTTTCTCTACTCATCGCTGTCTCCCATCTTCTTGCCTTCTCTCTTCTCCTCCCCTCTTCAGTTTGCCTTCCTCATTGCTTCCCCAGCTCTTCTCCTCCACCTCTCTTCTTTTTCTCCCTCTTTGCCTTCTCTCTTTTCCTCTAGTTCATTAAATTCTCCTAATTTGATATATGTCAGTGGTTTACATGTTCATCCTTACTAACTGTGCTTGTGCTCTCTTCTCAGACCACCATGGCTGGTGCAACACCCACACGACTGAAAGTCATCTTAGGAGAGAACAATATTGAAAAGCTTACGCTTCCAAATGGCATCCCAGAGTCACTCGAAGACCTACTCGGCACGATAAAGACCACCTTTGGGTTAAAGGATGACGTCAGATTGCAGTATATGGACCAAGACTTTGGCAATGACTTTTTCAATCTGCATACCACCACTGAACTCCAGAATTTGGGAACAATCAAAGTGATCCACCAAAGTCCAACTTTGATCAGTGACCCTCAGTCCACTTCATCACTGTCTATTTCATTTGAGTCTGATGACGGTGCTTCGTTGGCATCCAATGACACAATTATCCTCTCATCCCCTGAATCTGTGTCATCTCGAACACAACAGTGGCCAGAAGACTTTTCAATTCCCCAATTTTCATATGAGACAGAGTTACAATTAGAGAGGGGGAATACTGAGTACCGTGTGAGCCAAAAAATGTTGACAGTCAGCTCCCGAATGCTGTCTGACATCCTGAAAAGAGTAGCAGAAGAAATTTACCGTTACAAGGCCTATCCAGAGGATGCACATTTCTGCGCAGCTGCAGAGGCCCTAATCAAAAAGCACCCATGTTTGAAAGAACCTGGCTCATTCAATGGCTGCTATGGTTGGAAACAACGACTCAAGTACAAAATGGCAAACTACAGGACTCAGCTCAAAATGCAGGGGTGTCCAGAGCTGTGTGTAAACTCCTTGAAATCTAAAGCTACTACAGATGCTTTCCCTGCTAAAAAAGTGAAGAAGCCAAAACGTTCTGAAGCTAACTTTTATCCACCCTTTCCTACTGGTGAGACTCTGGACAGCCAGGAAAAAGTGAGACTAGAACTTCTGACAGAGATCGGGATAAGGGACAATGAAAGGGTCGTCGCAGACAAAATGGCAAACACGTTTGCCTACAGACGGCATGAGGTGGTAAACCAAGAACCAAGTATTCAGGACTTCAGCGACAGATGGCCTGCACTCTTCACGCAGAAAGAGGTAAGAATGGAACCAAAGTGCTGAAAGTCTGTGTGCTTCAGGATTTATTGCAGTTAACTGTCATGAATCGGTCATAACTTGGATGTGGTTGAGATTTTATAACAATGAACTTGATGACAGAATTTACATTTTGAATTTCCACATGTGTTGCACTTGTTGGGATATAGACATTTTGACATACAGAATGACAGTTGCAGTTGCATTTTATTCCATAATACTAATATCTAATATAATATCTACTGTCATTTGTGTTTTGTTTTTAGATAAATTCAGAGTTCCAGAGGCTCATGGCTGTTCCTCTTGAGGGGAAGTTCATGGCCCAGTTAGACATGCTTTCACATCAGGTGATTAAAGTGATTCGTGCCAGAGGAGGAGCAACACGGCAAAAGACAGCAAAGATTATGGACACATTGGACCAGGTAAATCTGTACCATATACTGAGAGACGTCGTAACTAAGAGGGCTGTCAAAATATACCTGAACCCTTCATAAATATATTAATATGGGCAGGCCAATGCTTATCATGGCTTTCATTTGTATGAATGTTGTTAGCGACTCAAAAACTACACCACTGAACTCATCCTCCTTTCTTTCTATAATGAAGCTCTGGGTTTGACTTAGAGGTAAGATCGGGCCTAAAAAATCCAGCCCGACCCGACCCAGGCCCACAGGATTAAAGCCCGACCCGGCCCAAACCCGAGCAATTAACTTGATTTGCAGGCCCGAGCCCGAACCAAACCCGAAATTTCATATTTTATTTGTGAGGACTCAGAGTACGTCCTTAATCTAGCGCGGCACTTTAAGAGAGAGAGAGAGAGAGAGAGAGAGAGAGCGCAGAGAGAGAGACGGGGAGAGGGAGAGAGAGAGATGGGGAGGGGGAGAGAGAGAGAGCGCGCAGAGAGAGACGGGGAGAGGGAGAGAGAGAGAGCGCAGAGAGAGAGAGAGAGCGCGCAGAGAGAGACGGGGAGAGGGAGAGAGAGAGAGCGCAGAGAGAGACGGGGAGAGGGAGAGAGAGAGAGCGCAGAGAGAGAGAGAGAGCGCGCAGAGAGACAAAGAAGAGCAATGATGGGGTGGATAATAGACAGACTTGGGCTTAAGATCTTGGGTTTACACTGCAAGACTATTCGTCTGTTCACATCTCAAACTGCACGAGCGTCCCTCTTCAGTCCTACGTCTCAGATCAGTCTCAGACCCCCATACCACTAATTGCACGTTGTTCTACGATTGCTCCCCACCACGATTACCCTGCGATGCCGCTGAGATTTGTGCTGCTCTATAATTGCTCGATTGTAAACATCAAATTGACATTGGTTCCTGATGTTGGTTCCTATAGCAGAGTCCATGTGGAAGATCAGACCGACAAACACACAGACAGACAGCGCGCATCACCTCCAAGGCCGGTGCTGCAGAGAGAGAGAGAGAGAGAGAGAGAGAGAGAGAGACGCTGCGCTCTCCAGCCAGCTGACGTGTAGTTCACCTGCAGCTCACCTGCAGCTGTCAGAGGAGCCTCACTAGTTCTCTCTCTGACCTGCACTTTAAAAGTTCAGCTGATCAGGTCAGCTGAGCTGAGCCAGAGCACAGTGGACGTGGCTGGTGTGTAGCCTCGCTATTTTATACTGTAACGGCAAGAAAAAAAATAATCGTCCTCAATCGCTGATTGTCTGATAGTAGCCTATGTGTGTGTGTATTTGTCGGGCTGATCTTCCATCACGGACTGCGCTGCATTACTGATCATCACCCGGTCACCCTGTCTGTCACAGCTGT
Organism: Trachurus japonicus; assembly: GCF_045865225.1. Classification (NCBI taxonomy): domain Eukaryota; kingdom Metazoa; phylum Chordata; class Actinopteri; order Carangiformes; family Carangidae; genus Trachurus; species Trachurus japonicus. The sequence goes on along the minus strand of NC_140922.1, from coordinate 2,430,961 downwards.
GGTCTAACTTTAGCTTCTCACTTCCCTGTCCCTCCTCTCTCTGTCTGCCCGTTCTAACTCCATCTGACGAAGTTAAGCATCCTGTCCTGTTTTACAGCGCCCTCTGTGTTTTTTTCCCCTAATTATTTATTTTATAACAAGTATTCCTCAGTTTAGTATCTCCACACATCGTTTATACATTTCTATAAACATATATTAAAAAAAAAAAAAAAGTCAGCGAGAGAGAAGCCCGGCCTGACCCGACCCGAACGTAATGATTGACATTTTCGGGCTCGGGCTCGGGCTTAAGATCTTACCTCTAGTTTGACTGACTGTTTTTAAATAAAGTATGTGTAAGAGTTAAGCAATAAGAGTAAGGATGTCTGTCTTGAAATTTACAACTTAAAATTAATAAACATTTGTTGTTCTAGGCTGTGGACATTAATCTTAGGAGGGAATGTGTGCTGAAAGCGCTCACCATCTTCCTGGGAGAAGAGGCAGATGACCTTATCAAAGAATATCTTGTAAGTTTCAACAGTTTATATGTCAGCACATCTTGTCAAAGGGACAGAAAAAACTGAACTGTTAGAAGAAAAACAACAACTGAACCATAGTTGGATTTTTGACATGTATTTATTATCATGGCCATATTTCTCCTCCCCTCTCTACTGCTAATTTTCCTCTTCTTCTCCCATCTCCTCCTCTTTTCCTTCCATCTTCTCCTCATCTCCTCTTCTTTTCCTCCCATCTGCTCTTTGCTTTCTCTCCTCTCTTTGTCTCCCATCTTCACCTCATCCCTTCTTCTCCCCCTTTCTCGTCTCTTAGCCCCCTCTCTTCTACTTTCTTTTCCTTCTCTCTTTGCCTTTGTCTCATCTTCTTCTCCTCCTCACCTCTTCATCTCTCTTTGCCTTCTCCTAGATTTAGTGTAAAAAAGAGAGATTTTTGTTAGTTGTTTTTTAGAACACCCATAACACCTGAACCATGGTTTGATTGCTGACATGTATTTATTATCATGACCATATTGGACATTATGTAATTCCCAGCAACAATACACAACATATTGGATTGAATATTTTTTATTTCAGTAAGATTATACAAGTTCAAAGCAATAGTTTGACATGTTGGAAATCTTATCTTTCTGGGTTACAATTAGATTACCAGATGATACACCTCTCTCTGCTGTTTCTGGTGTGTAATGACACTAGTGCTGACCCCAAAAAAATCGAAGCCCCCGCCCTAGATGACACCCAGCCAAGAAATAGCCCAGCACATAACACATATTGGTACATCACCCAAACACTTCATCACAGTAAGAAGTGAGGCTAATGATGATTCGTTTGTGTCCGGTACCCCTCTATAGGACTCTGACAGAGAAGATATTCAGAGGGACCTGGAGCAGCTCACTATGGCAGTCTTTGTGATTCGGAAGGAGGGAGAAGGATTGGAGGAGCCACCTGCCGACATCGGCATCGTCATTGAGGGCGTGCAAGTGTTACATGAACTGACTTCAGTTGCCTCAGCTTGTGCCATGCTTCTAGGTTTGATTTATGCAATCAACCTAGCTTATCCAAAACCCTTCCGCTTCACTTTTGAAGTGCTACAGAAAATCTTCATGGAGCTTGATCAGCACAAGATGTCCCCCAAAGTCCAACATCTGTATAACAAACTTATAAGCTCCAAGTAACGACACACAACGATGACCAACAAATGGCCTTGTGCCAAACTGTGAAGGAACAATGGTGTTTGGACATTCAAGTCTAGTCTCTTTCGGATGTTGGGCCGCTTTTATGCTCCAAGAGACAATGAATACACTCAAATATTCCTCAAACGACAATTTAAAGTGCTTTTACACATACTTCGTAATGGGTATGTTTTTTTTTTCCCAGGCATAATTTCCTGTGTATTCCTATATTCCTCCATTTGTAGGGAAAGGTAGAATTTCAGTTTTAATGTGTTCAGTTTTACAACAAACTGTTGTGACAGTGTGTAACAGTGTTAAATACAACTCTAAAAGAGGTGTTCATATTTTTTCATCTCCATTGGTGTAGCTGAAGAGAAGTTTCTGAATACTCTTAGGGCAATTTGTGATAACAGTCTGTGTTGAAATTGTTGGACATATTTGTGTAATACTTTGTTGCACTATTTTACACTTTGCCAACAGGTTTGTGGTCCAGTTACTTGTGCATTTTGTGCATATGTGTTTTTAAAATCATCTCCATTGGTCAGCTACATGTACAGATGCATAATATTCATTGGGAATAGCTGAAGAGAAGTTTCTGAATACTCTTAGGGCAATTTTTCATAGTTGTGATAACAGTCTGTGTTGAAATTGTTGGACATATTTGTGTAATACTTTGTTGCACTATTTTACACTTTGGTTTGTGGTCCAGTTACTTGTGCATTTTGTGCATATGTGTTTTTAAAAGGGACAAATGTGTTATGTGTTGGCCCAAAAGCTGTGTTGATGGCCATAAAGTTAATGGTTTATTACATTTATACAATAAACTATTTAAAAAAAAACATTGGATTTTGATTTTTTATTAAAATATTTTCATCCAACTTAAAATTGTAATTTTAGTATTTATTAACCAAACTGAAATTTCATTTTAGGGTTACTACAAAAAGTAATTTACACTAAATCATATTATTAGGTTAGAAAAGAGTAATATTTTACTTTGGGGTTATGTAAATTATTTAGTTGGAAAAACTGAAAACTTTAAGTTGACTTACCTTAATTTTAAGTTAGAGTAATGCAAAATCTTGATTTGAGAACAATTAATTTATTAGGTCCATGTGACTTAAATCCATTGTGTTAATCTAATTCAATAACTTAATTTCAAACAACTTAATTCAATCAGGTGTTACCAATTGAAACAATTCAATTAAGTTGGTCCAACTATTTTCTTTTTTCAGTGCAGAGCATGGTGCATGTTCTGCTATAATGACCAGAACTTGCTCAGTTTTTGTCCGATTTCCAAACGGTTTTATTTTTTATGAACGTCTATGCAGTTATGATGCTGCATACTTAAAATTATAATAATAATAATCATTACTCTTTTTTTGTAAAAGTCACATTATAGTAACATTATGCAAATAGTTAAGTAATAGCTACATACTGATTTATTTTTCAGAGTTATGAATAGTTTTTTTAGTGCAGAGGACAGGATCACCCACCGGAACTAATCTAAGTGTCTGTGCGAGTTGCCCGTCCCAATATGGCCGACCGTGAGCTACACCAGCGTGTAGTCCAAACCACCCCCTTGATTGTGACCATCTGGAACCACAGGAAGTGTCCCAAAAGTAATGTCAAAGGACATGGGGTTTACTCACAGTGAAAAGATTGTAATTTGGTAGTTAATAAATTGAATTTTGGAAGAGGAGTTTGCCTTTACAAATCATGAACTGCTTGAGCTGGAAGAACACCATGGGTTACCAGAAAAAAAGAGAGTCTTTCAATACATATGATGGTATTTTATTCTTGTCATTACATAAAGTTAAACCCAACTTTTGTTTTAAATTGTATTTATATAGTTTCATAAATGATAAAATCACATAGACATATTTCTTTCCATTACACAGCAGAACACTTAAAATACTTTTACAACAGAAAGCCTCCATCTGTGATTCACTTGAGAAATTCAGATTTAATGTATTTTAAATCAGCAAAACTTCAAGATACGTATACATGCATTCTCCATATTACTTGCTCTTCAGTTGTGAATTCTGTAATTTGTAATGATGACTTGTCAGTAACAAATCAATAATTACAGTGATTGATGAACATTAACATGAAAACAAGTGTGACCTGTCATGAACTTGCTCAAGGGTCAGATAAGAAAGGAGAGATCACACATGGTTGAATTCACAAAATAAAAATATTTCTTTAAAGGCTGGGTTGGTGATCCTATTCCGGAGCAAATTTTTTTACTAACTTGTTTGAAACCCTCTCCACACTTTGATTGCTACCAATTAATTGAATGCTTTCTCACAAAAATGGAAAAAGTCAGTCACCTATGGGACATTTCCTGTGAAAACAGCATCCAATCATCTTTAATGTCACATAAAAATCAATTGGATCGTGATGTGTCAATCAAGCTGCCGTCTCTCCCTCTCTCTCCTCTCGCATGCGCAATCAGAGTCTTCACCTACATCCGTGGAAAGGTGAAGCTGTGGCTTCAGAGAGAAGTCTGAGGAAAGAGACTGGGACTTTTTGTTTTTAAAATGTGGCCTGATAGAACAGTTTTTCCAGGATCTCCAACCCTACCTTTAAGTCATGTAGTCACATAACTAAATCAAAACTACTTGTTGAATATGTTGGATCAGTAGTGGATATGGAAAAAGGGAAAATGTTTTGTGGTGGTAAGTAACTAAACAAATGAAACAAAGAAAATTGATGTTTCTGGTGGAAGAGAGAGACAAGCTGAGCATGCCAGTTTTTAAAAGGTGAACTACTTCAGCCTGATGGCCTTCAATCTACTTGGTTACTTCCTGTAAAGAGGACTCTAAAGGCAAGCACACAAACCAGACACAGTAATAAAAGAAGGCTCATCATACATCCTTCTCAGCTGAGTAAACCTGTGGGCAGAGATGTCCACGAGTCGTTTTTGCTAGTCCAAGTCAAGTCTCTGGTCAAGAGTCCAAGTCAAGTCTCAAGTCTCTAAATAAGTCTCTTCTGGTTGTAATGATCCGTCTATCATCTGCTGCTATCTGGTCTGCTAAGAGTACTGTACAGCTATATCTAAGAAATTCAAAGCATTTACTGTATTATTATCACTCCTTTATCTATTAGCATACAGTATTGATTAATTGTTTATTATATGACCACTTTAAACAGGCTATTGTAATGCAATATGAAGAAAACACACAATGAAAGCTTTCCTCTAAAGGAAACTGTATTCTGAGTCAAGAAAGATTCAAGGCTGCTCTGCCCCTCTGCACTGGCCTTTTCTTTTTTTGCTTTGTTGAATTCAGAAAACCTTAGATGAACAACGTGGAAAATGATTTAGACTGTTAATTATAGTAGGTCATAAGATCTGGATGGTTTAGTGAACATTTTTATGTGTAGCAAAACCTTTCTGGAACTGTTTGTTTTTTTGTTGTTGTTGTTTTTTTTTTCATTAGATCCTCATGTCGTCAACTCCTGGGGGCGTGTCGACACATGCAGACTTCCATACGCCTTCAGTCACATTTCACAGCAAAATAATAAATAAACAGGAGGACTTCACCTACAGTAGTCTGGTATGTGCCAGACCAGTTATGCAGCAGTCCCCATGAAGGAAGGTCTGACAACCTGTACAGACGGTGCCGCTCTAATAATAATGATTAAAAAAAAAACAGCCGGTCACCTGTCACTCACCCGCAGCTGACTGCGTTGTCAGAGGAGCTCTGCTGTTCCTCTTTCTTTAGCTTGGTGTTTGGCTGCACTCTGTATAAAAGGAGTTCAATATAATCTAACCTCCATCTGAATACCGGCCATGTGGCACTGCTAGGCTGTAGCATTGTCAGTCATCCTGTCAGGATGGAAGCACAAGCCAGGAAAATAATGATCGTTCACGAGTCCCAAAACACGAGTCCAAGTCGAGTCTGAAGTCTTTCGGGCACGAGTCCAAGTCAAGTCTGAAGTCTCTGTGTGTGCGACTCGAGTTCGAGTCGCAAACTTGAGTCCCCATATCTGCCTGTTGGTTTACAGGTTATCCAGGCTTTTTACTGCCTCTTCTTTATCATGTGCCTTCCACCCCTCTGGAATTGCTCCATGACCTTCAAATTTACATGAGTAGAATTCTTCCAGTTGATCTTTAAATCTATGCACAAACCATTTCCAGAACACCAGGTTTGAATAATCAGGGGTAATGTTCCAGTCTTTGTAAGGTGCTCCAGCATCTCGGTACTTTTTATAGGGAACAGAGTTCTCTTCATTTTGAGGGTAAAATCTGCCATTAGTTCTAACCTTTGTTGTGCAGAAGTCAAGACTAAATATCTGTGTCTTTCGGTAGTGCCACCCTTTAACTGCGGGGGATCGATGAAAGTGGGCATTGTGATCCTCACTGTGATTTTCCACGGAGTTGATGCAAACAGCTCCACAGAATGGACATGTTTCCCAGCAACACTTGCACAGCTGTTCAATCAGGATTTCATCAGGCTTCCGTCTGAATAGATTCAACATTTCCAATGGGAGTTCGCTCACCACCTTCATGACGGGTCCAAGGCCTTTCTCTATCTCTTCTTTGAGAAAGTCAAAACTCTTTATGTCTTTGAAGTTTTCAGAACCAATGACATGAAATGTAAACACTTTTATCACACTGGAAAATTCCTTCAGCCACATGTCTATGTCTCCTCTCTGAGTATTCTTGACTTTGCGTGTTGCAGTAGATAAAGCCTCACTCACAAGATTTTTCACATCTTCAACATTAACCTTGAGTTTATCTTGTGCTTTGTCTGTATTGGATTTGATGTATTCATTTACCTCCTCTCTGATAAAACTCTCTATATATCTCTTTGGTTGATAGATGTAGGTGATGAAACCCCAGAAGTCTTCTTTCTCTGCAAGTGACTGCAACACATGTTTCTCCAGGTTCAGTCTGTTCCCATTGAATGCAGGGACATTTCCCTTCATCTCTCCAGCGAGACCAATAGCAGTCTTGTTAAAGACAGCCTCAACAATGGCAGCCTTCAGTTTGTCACAGATCAGTTCTGCGAGTACGACAGCAGAAGAGCTTCCTTTACAGAAGCTTCTGAAAACGTTGTAATATTCATCCTTTTTGCTTTCCAAATGAGCACGTGGATCATTCTTCTTCTTGAATTTGTTGTGGGACTCTGAAAGCCAACGCCCTGCTCCGTCAAACACATACAGTAACAGATCAACTGTAAACTTCTTCTTCAGAGCATATTTCTTCGTTGATTCAAATTCTGTCACTTTCTCTTTGACATTTTTGGCCACTTCTAGCAGATAAGTTGAACTGTAGCCACTTGTAGCTACAGGTTTGTTCTTGATTGTGTCAAGTGACTGTTTGTCAACATCATCAATCATGGATCTGATCAGCTGTTGGTCTTTGTATTGTAAAGGGCCTTTAATCATGTTCTTAAATTGGTCCCATTTCTCTTTAAACCAACTCTCCGCAGGTTGCTCCTGGTACTTGGTGGCAGTCACATAATCAGAGAAATTACCGACCACTGATATGTTTTTGTATATGCCATTGTTTCTGCGTTCACTGATTAGAGCCCATTCAAATCCAAGCTCATGAATGATTTTTGTCTGATCTTCCTCCAAGTTGATGTCTTCAATAGGATTTATATCTGCAGTTAGTTCTCTCACCCAGTCACTCCAAACAGTGTCAAAGTTCTGTTTCAGTTCCCCTTCATCCTTTGCCTTGTCTTTCAACTGCTTAGCGAGCTTTTTGCTCTTCTGTAGCAGGTTCTTCTCAAACTCTGTCTTCTGGTCATCAAGCTTTTTACAATCCTTCTTCTGCTGGATAACTTCATCCAGTTTTCTTTTCACTCCACCCATCAGTTCATCATGAAACTCCTTGATTTTGATTTCAAATCGGTTTTGCCACTGAACCAACATTTCTTTGTCTCTGTCATCATTAAAGTGCTTTGTCATTTCTGTTTTGACTTCTTCATATGTTTTGCTCATTTCCTTATTAAGGTCATTGAGCTCAACCTTGTCAAGTTCTCCTTTTTCAATGCTGGTATACAGCCGATCTTCAACGGTCAACATGTTGCTCCTCAGGGCCCAGGTCCAGTTTGCGTACTGAACCTCAAGTTTTCTGTACACTGCAATTTCAACAGAGTTTTTGAAACTGAAGACAAAGTTTTCGTTCAGTAGAGCATTCCACAGGTCCTGAACATTGCTTTTGAACTGTGACAGAGTAAACCCAGTAGACTGTGAAGCTTTATAAAGGATGAGGTTCTTCAGCTTTTGGATGCTCTCACTATAATCTGGATTTGGAGGAGCCATAGGTGGACTTCCCTCCCATAGCTGGGCAAAGTATTTCACATCTTTTTGCACATCAAATGCAATGACGTCACTGAAACACTCTGCATCACAAACCTCCTCTTTGGCAGCTAGTTGGGCCATCTGGTCCAGTTTCTCTTGTAGGCGTCTCTTTCCATCCATGTTCATCTCTGCAGCTGAAATATCTGTAACGTTCTGGTGAACAAACACACAACTTGGAGAAAGTTTAACTTTCTTCATCCTCATGAAAGCCTGAACAACAATCTGCAGAACATCTTGCATGTCAGCTGGATTCTCTCCAAAGATGTTGATCAATGTCATGTTTCCCAGACCAACAACAAATGTTGCCAGTTCATTGTCGTGGTTTAGAGTGGTGTTACCTGCTAATTCAAGAGCACGCAGTCCTTCAGTGTCCACCACCAGAACATAGTCGAACTTCAACTCTGTCTTCATCTCCTCTGACACTTTGACCAGCTGCATGAAGGCCCCCTTGGTGCATCTGCCAGCACTCACTGCAAACTGTAACCCAAACATGGCATTCAGCATGGTTGATTTTCCACTGCTTTGTACGCCCAAAACTGACAACACAAAAACTCTCTTGTCGCCCAGTTTCTTGATGACTTCATCTAAAAGACTAGAGACCCATGTTAGAGGTACATGCCCTGCATCACCATCCATCAGCTCCATGGGATGTCCTGATATCATGAGATCTGCAGCCAGCTCAGGGTATTTAGACCAGTCAGTCTGTTCACTCTGTGTTTGTCCATCCAAATATGTATGGGCTCCATAGATCTCTTTATGGGCTTCATAGATCTGTCCCATTTCTCTGAAGACATGCACCAAGCCAAAATTGGCTGACTGCAGTTCTGTTGATATTTTTTCAAGCTCAACTTGTTTTGTTTTTAACATTGTGTCATGATCTTCCTTCTCAGACTTCTGCTTCTTATCAGGTTTATCAGACTTCTGCTTCTCATCAGGTTTATCAGACTTCTGCTTCTCATCATGGTTATCAGACTTCTCCTTCTCATCATGTTTATCAGATTTATTCTGCTTCTCATCATGGTTATCAGACTTCTGCTTCTCATCATGGTTATCAGACTTATTCTGCTTCTCATCATGGAAATCAGACTTATTCTGCTTCTCATCAGGGTTATCAGACTTCTGCTTCTCATCAGGGTTATCAGACTTCTGCTTCTCATCAGGGTTATCAGACTTCTCCTTCTCATCAGGGTTATCAGACTTCTCCTTCTCATCATGTTTATCAGATTTATTCTGCTTCTCATCATGGTTATCAGACTTCTGCTTCTCATCATGGTTATCAGACTTCTGCTTCTCATCAGGGTTATCAGACTTCTGCTTCTCATCAGGGTTATCAGACTTCTCCTTCTCATCAGGGTTATCAGACTTCTCCTTCTCATCATGTTTATCAGATTTATTCTGCTTCTCATCAGGGTTATCAGACTTCTGCTTCTCATCATGGTTATCAGACTTCTGCTTCTCATCAGGGTTATCAGACTTATTCTGCTTATCATCAGGGTTATCAGACTTCTCCTTCTCATCAGGGTTATCAGACTTCTCCTTCTCATCATGTTTATCAGATTTATTCTGCTTCTCATCATGGTTATCAGACTTCTGCTTCTCATCATGGTTATCAGACTTCTCCTTCTCATCATGTTTATCAGATTTATTCTGCTTCTCATCATGGTTATCAGACTTCTGCTTCTCATCATGGTTATCAGACTTCTGCTTCTCATCAGGGTTATCAGACTTCTGCTTCTCATCATGGTTATCAGACTTCTGCTTCTCATCAGGGTTATCAGACTTATTCTGCTTATCATCAGGGTTATCAGACTTCTCCTTCTCATCAGGGTTATCAGACTTCTCCTTCTCATCATGTTTATCAGACTTATTCTGCTTCTCATCATGGAAATCAGACTTCTGCTTCTCATCATGGTTATCAGACTTCTGCTTCTCATCAGGGTTATCAGACTTCTGCTTCTCATCATGGTTATCAGACTTCTCCTTCTCATCATGGTTATCAGACTTCTGCTTCTCATCAGGGTTATCAGACTTCTGCTTCTCATCATGGTTATCAGACTTCTCCTTCTCATCATGTTTATCAGATTTATTCTGCTTCTCATCATGGTTATCAGACTTCTGCTTCTCATCAGGGTTATCAGACTTCTGCTTCTCATCAGGGTTATCAGACTTCTGCTTCTCATCAGGGTTATCAGACTTCTCCTTCTCATCAGGGTTATCAGACTTCTGCTTCTCATCAGGGTTATCAGACTTCTGCTTCTCATCATGGTTATCAGACTTATTCTGCTTCTCATCAGGGTTATCAGACTTCTGCTTCTCATCATGGTTATCAGACTTCTGCTTCTCATCATGGTTATCAGACTTATTCTGCTTCTCATCAGGGTTATCAGACTTCTGCTTCTCATCATGGTTATCAGACTTCGGCTTCTCATCATGGTTATCAGACTTCTGCTTCTCATCAGGGTTATCAGACTTCTCCTTCTCATCATGTTTATCAGATTTATTCTGCTTCTCATCAGGGTTATCAGACTTCTGCTTCTCATCATGGTTATCAGACTTCTGCTTCTCATCATGTTTATCCGATTTATTCTGCTTCTCATCATGGTTATCAGACTTCTCCTTCTCATCATGTTTATCCGATTTATTCTGCTTCTCATCAGGGTTATCAGACTTATTCTGCTTCTCATCAGGGTTATCAGATTTATTCTGCTTCTCATCATGGTTATCAGACTTCTGCTTCTCATCACGGTTATCAGACTTCTGCTTCTCATCAGGGTTATCAGACTTCTGCTTCTCATCATGGTTATCAGACTTCTGCTTCTCATCATGTTTATCAGATTTATTCTGCTTCTCATCAGGGTTATCAGACTTCTGCTTCTCATCATGGTTATCAGATTTATTCTGCTTCTCATCATGGTTATCAGACTTCTGCTTCTCATCAGGGTTATCAGACTTCTGCTTCTCATCATGTTTATCAGATTTATTCTGCTTCTCATCATGGTTATCAGACTTCTGCTTCTCATCAGGGTTATCAGACTTCTTCTGCTTCTCATCAGGGTTATCAGACTTCTTCTGCTTCTCATCAGGGTTATCAGACTTCTTCTGCTTCTCATCACGGTTATCAGACTTCTTCTGCTTCTCATGGTTATCAGACTTCTTCTGCTTCTCATCATGGTTATCAGACTTCTCCTTCTCATCACGGTTATCAGACTTCTTCTGCTTCTCATCACGGCTGACAGACTTCTTCTGCTTCTCATCACGGCTGACAGACTTCTTCTGCTTCTCATCACGGCTGACAGACTTCTTCTGCTTCTCATCACGGCTGTCAGACTTCTTCTGCTTCTCATCACGGCTGTCAGACTTCTTCTGCTTCTCATCACGGCTGTCAGACTTCTTCTGCTTCTCATCACGGCTGTCAGACTTCTTCTGCTTCTCATCACGGCTGACAGACTTCTTCTGCTTCTCATCACGGCTGTCAGACTTCTTCTGCTTCTCATCACGGCTGACAGACTTCTTCTGCTTCTCATCACGGCTGACAGACTTCTTCTGCTTCTCATCACGGCTGACAGACTTCTTCTGCTTCTCTTCACGGCTGACAGACTTTTGCTTCTCTTCACGGTTATCAGATTTCTTCTGCTTCTCATCACGGCTATCAGACTTTTGCTTCTCTTCACGGTTATCAGATTTCTTCTGCTTCTCATCACGGCTATCAGACTTTTGCTTCTCTTCACGGTTATCAGACTTCTTCTGCTTCTCATCACGGCTATCAGACTTTTGCTTCTCTTCACGGTTATCAGATTTGTCATTTTTCTTCTTCAGGGCCAATACCTCAGACCACTTCTCATCATACGTTTGGAGAATTGATGTGAGATCATCTGTGGAGATGGCATCCATTAAGATCTGAGTCCATTTCAGGAAATACTCTTTGTTTATTGATTTCAAAGGTGAGAGACTTTCAATGAACAACTTCACCAGTTCACTGCAGGGAAGATCACATTGTTGTTTTCGTATTTTCATCAATTGTTCTTCTTTTTCACTTTTCTCCTTCTCGTTTCCTTTGATTTCTTTGAGGTGATACAGTTCTTTGTGTTTTCTGCACCACTCATTCCACAGTTGACCATGACAAGGGAGGAATTTACCTTTGATTTTTGAAACATTCATCCCCTCAAGTAAATTCACTACCTTCATAGCAGCAGATTTCCCTGTTTGACAGTGTGTGTCAGCTTCATCCACTCTGATTCTAGAGACCTGGGCCATGGTTTCTAGCTGGAAGGATGAATGTGGTCCAGACAAGATCTCTCTAATGATCCTTTTTAGTTCTGCAGACACATCTGACTTGTTTTTGCCTTTTAGACCCATTTGGTAATTTCCCTTTTTCTTCTGAACTGTACGACAGTCATCAGCAATGAGACAGATGAGAGGCTTTGTAGACTTAAGAAGAGCTGACATTACTTTACTATATTTGTCCCCTTTTTTCAGATTTGGCACAAGAACAACATTGACTGAAGATTTTTCAGTCAGTATTTCACGCTGATTTTCCATTGACAGAGCATCACCATGAAGATTACAGAAGGCAGTGCAGTCAGTGAAGGCATCATTGGGTTTCCCAGCAGGACAGTACCAGGCAATCTCTGCCACACCATCCATCAGATGGCGAGACATGGAGCTACCTGGACAGTCTCTATGGAAGAAGGTGTTGTGGCGGTCGTTGATCAAAGTGTTGATCAGCTGAGATTTAGACACTGACAGTGAACCCAGGCGGAAAAATGACACCATGGGTGTCTCAGCTTTACAGATGGACAAACTCTTCATGGTGATGTTTGATTCATCTTTGATTTCACATATCTTCCATGTTTTTCTTATTTGTCTGAATGTCCACAGAGGACACTCAACTTCCATTGTGACTGGGTCAGGGACAAGCAAAGGTAAGGCGTACTGACACTGTGAGAGCTTGGTCACCATGTTCTGCTTCAGGAAGCTGTCTGAGCAGTGAAACACTGCCATTTGAACGTCCATTGGATGAACATGAGTCTGGTTTGATGAATCACCAGCTTCACTGTTGCTGTAAAAATCATCTAAATCACTGTCTGTGTCAGCAGTTTCAGATGCTGCAACAGGGTTTGAATGGCTCACCTCAGCACTGTCTTGTCTTACAGTGATATATCTGGCTCTATAGTCTAACATCATCAACCTCTGAAGAAAAGTATGAGCTAGATCTTCCTCAGATGTTTCATGTTCCTGTTTCACTGGTTGACATATTTTAAGAAAATCTGCAGGTGACAACTTCTGTTTGTCTGCAAGGTGAAGTCTCTGAAGAAGAGTTTTGAGCTTCTCTTCTGAAGTCCTCACCGATGACTGTAAATAATTAGTAAATACAGACATATTATTTACATTAAAAAACAGAACAAAACGTAATTTCACTTTTTGGGAAGAGACAGAAATTGTAAAAAGACAAAATATTCTTACCTCATTCTCACTCATGTCCATATCGAAGCACCTATAGGACAATGAACCAGATGAATATGGCATTGATATATTTACCAGTTCAGTGAGAAATAATTATAAGTTGGTTATTTTAAGTTTCACTATCAGTTGTAAGTGAAAACATTTATTAGTCGCTTTGATGCAATTCACATATCAAAATATCATTCTCACAGCTCTAAATGCAATTTTCAAAGCACCGATGCATTTCTCTTCACACTAAATCAACTGTAAAAATACTTATACAACAAACAAGGCCTTCTTCAAATGTGTCAAATCTGCAGAGTCTGTCAGTGAATCAAACATTCTCAACAGTGCTTCAAAAGTCAAACACCAAGTGATTTAATATAAACCTGATAGATTAAAAATGTAAAAAATGTATTCATATTTTGTCATCATGATCAGAAGTTACATTATGATTATCACTGGCACAAAACTTCATCCTTGTGAAAAAGCAAAATAAAACCAACTTCCAATAGTAACTTTAGTTAAATGTAAGAACCAAAGGAAAACAAAAACCTTTGTACCTGGTTGCAGAGCCATCCCTCCCTATATGCAAATTTTTTGATCGCAGTTAGCTAGTGGCGAAATAGACTGCAGTATTTTTGCTATTGTGTGGTCTGTGCTGAAGTTGCTACAACTAGAGACGTTTGCAGTTGGCAAGTGTCACGGTGCGTTAGACCATAAACCTGTGCCAGAATATCCCTTTAAAGGGGACATATTATGCAAAACTCACTTTTTCATTGCTTTAGTATGTGTATTTGCGTATCCGGAGTGCCTCCTCACCCCTTTAACATAAGTTTTGACAACTACGTGAACATTTTGTAAACTGCCATAGTCAGAATATGTGTCTCTTAACAAGCCGTTTTAATTTCACCCGGCTTGATTTGAGTATTCCAGCCCTCGCTCCCATGATTACTGTGGTGTATTGATTTACCACATATTAGATTTACCAGCTAGTGATTATATCGTCGCTGTCCAATGAAAACCACGTATGTCCATTTTTTTCGATTTTGAGTTTTTTCAACAATTAGAGTGATCAGGTGTCCCTCCGTGAACAGTAAGCTTTGGAAATCAAAATGACCAGTGAAAAGATGTGAAATCACCCCATCTATTTTTCACGTAACTCCCTTTGATGTCAAAGCTGTCAATCAAAGCGCGTATCTCCAGCTTCTGTGGAACAGTCCTGTCGGCGATTTTTTCCCCCTCCCACAAACCTCGCTGGGAGCAACAGCAGCTGGTCATAACAATGTCAAGGTAACGTGAAAACGATTGTTATTGTTTGTCGACTATTTTCAACTTAACATTAGCTGACATTTATTAATAATTGCTTTTATTTCGTTCAGAGAAGTAATGCCACACTCTTTATTGAGAGCTTAGCTGACGTATTTAGCATACCACCATAGCATACCTAGCTTGCTAGCAGGCAAATGAACTTGGTTGATAACAGCTTGGTTTTATTATGAGATTCACTCAAACACGTATTTTCGCCATCAAACTCAAAGGAGCGAGACCTTATAAAACTGCGGTCATGAACGTGACCGTAAAATGGCTTTATCTTTGAGTGAAAACCCTGGTGTAACTAATTAGCAGTAGCGCGCTAGCTCACGCCAATCTACTAACTTATAACTGACCAGATAAAAAATAAATAAATAAATACTGACCCCGAGGTTTCCGTGGTCGAGTATTTTAAACGTTGTGTACTATGTGTAGCGCACGCAATTGTTTTCTCCCTCCTCTTAGGATGTCTGTGTCATTAAAGGGCATGTGTGAGTTTGTCAACATTAGTTATGAGGCACTTGTGGCAAATGGGGTCCATGGCACTGGTTCGACCTCCCATTGGTTCGAGCTCCCATTGGTTCGAGCTCCCATTGGTCCGACAATCGGAGTAATGAGAGTTCGAACTAATGGGAGGTCCTCATTAGTTCGAACTGGACTAGTTATTAGTCCAACTCTCCATTCTTACCGTTCACTATGCATTTATATCATTATTCATATAGGCTCCACCTGTCAATAAGACACACGTGGAAGAAGAGGTGCAGTTTATTGTGTTGCACCAACGAGGAGCTGTCATTACGCACGACTTTTACGCACTGCTGCGCGCTCATTAGTGTCCATAATTAAACCTTGACACTCATATCAAATCAAACTTACATTACAGACAGGTGGATTGGGTTCTCTGTCTCTTTCTCCCACTCCGAACAGACAGACGGACGCAATCAGAAAGGAAACAGAGGCTGCGCATTGATCCTTTTTTCCTTTCTGGGATCAAACGGATCATGTGCATAATTAACTGCACAACAAGCACTTCATATTAATAACATATAACGCTCATTATGCTTCCAGCCTGTCTAGCCTCTACCTGGTGTTTTTACTAAACTTAACCAACAACTTTCTTCATTGCCTGAACCTAACCAAAGCGAAATTTACTTTTTTCTCTCTCTCTCTCTCTCTCTCTCTCTGCTGTCAGCAGGAGCGGCGGCTGCAGCAGGCTCGCGCCCGTGAAGTGAGCTCAAGCCGGCCAGGTTCAGCCGTGCTCGAGCGGAGGGGGGAGGAGAAAAAAAAGTGTATTTCTTTTACTCTGTACTCTGGGAGGGGGGGCTTTGATTATCAGTTTACACATCTTGATCAGCATTTATGATGGTTGTGCGCGATCTGACATGATCTGGCTCTCTGACTGAATATGGTGATATTCTGGGCCGCGCGTGTATGTGTGTGATGTGCGTAGAGAGAGAGAGAGAGAGAGAGAGAGAGAGAGAGAGAGAGAGAGAGAGAGAGAGAGAGAAAGCTGCATGCTCCTATCAATGGAAGAGCTTGTCACAAAGTAGCGATGACAGTTCGAACTAACGGGACCACCCACTGGTTCGACCTCTTATTGGTCTGACTTGTGGTTGATTTTATCGGAGTAACGGGAGGTCGAACCAATGGGAGGTCGGACCAATGGGCAGTTCCCGGCAAATGTGAGGGTCAGTAGTGAGGAAGGTTTGTTGGAAACTAGGATTGAGATAGCCAGAGCATCAAAGTCAACATTGTATTCAGTGCACTAAACCTGTTTCTCTTTATTGTTCTTTAGATTCATCTGATAGTGACTCTGACCATTGGCCAATGAGGGTTGGTGGCTTATCATTACTATCACATTACACACTTTGCTTCCAACACCCCATGTTTGTTTTTGTGTAGTTAAGCTCAAAGTCAGTCTCAGAGCTAGTTCTGATAAAGCAAACTTCTGCTGTATTTCAGAGTTATAAGCCGCGTTTCCACTACATGGTACCGGCTCGACTCGACTCGACTCGGCCTTTTTGCGTTTCCATTACGTAAAAGTACCTGGAATCTGGTACCCGGTACTATTTTTTTAGTACCTGCTCAGCCGCGGTTCCAAAACGGCTGAAGCGGTACTAATGTGACGTGTAAACATTGCGGACTGCTGATTGGTCAGAGAGTCGTCACCGGTGGCCGCGGGTCATCAGATATCACCACATTTCAATAAATAAATGTTTTAAAATGAACAAACTATGCAAGTCTGGCCGCTTTTCCGCTGTCGCTGTCCCCCCCGCTCCTCCCCTCCTCTCCCCGTCTGGCCATGTGGGTTTGTTGACAACGAAGCCGGCGAAAAATCAATACGGAGTGGTGGATAACTTTATCTAACACATAGAATGTTACGATGTGTAGTCTTAACTGTCAAAAACAAAGGCTTACAGTTACGGAGCTGGTTTGTGTGGCGGTGCAGCAGAGAGGAGAGGAGAGCTGGGACAGCGACGATATGGTAACTGTGTTCATGATCTATGTTAGCTAGATCTTTGTGTAACCAGCACAGGGTAAGGTGCTGCGCGCATGCGCATTGTTCAGTGAAGAAACATGACTCAGTAAACAAGCAATGAACAGCATGTCGGCCTCCCTCTCGTTCATACACCACATTGGCGACGAGGATAAAAAACTGTTTTCTTTACGGGGAAGGAAAGACACACGGTGTCGGTGCTAGTGAGTACAATGGCCCTGTTTGGAAGAATTGATGAGTTTAAGCCGGAAAACGAGCCGTGGTCGGCTTATATTGAACGGTTTGAACAGTTTTTTGAAGCTAACGATATTGCAGACGGGAAGAAAGTTGCTACGCTATTGAGGGGGACAGCTCTCCATTTCGACACACCTCTACTTCGACACCCCGCTGTTCCGAAATAGCCCCACTTCGAAACACCGCTGTTCCGACACAGTCCCCCCGCAGCTGTCCACGGTGCTGAACCGCGTGACGTTGTTTACATTCTGCTTTGTGGCTTGTCTTTGAAACTTGCGCTACTCAGGGACTGGGCAGATTTGTCCCACTTGCTTTCTCCCCGACTCCGTTGTTGGAGATCTCCACACAGTAAAAGAAATACACTCCCCCCCCCCCGCTCCGCTCGAGCGCAGCCGGACCTGGCTTGAGCTCACAGGGGCGCGAGGCTGCTGCAGCCGCCGCTCGTGCTGACAGCTGACTGAGGGAGATGCTTTGGTTGGGCTTAGGCAATGAAGAAAGGAGTTGGTTAAGTTTAGTAAAAAAGACCAGGTAGAGGCTAGACAGGCCAGAAGCATAATGAACATTATGTCATTAATATGAAGTAGTTGCTTGTTTTGCAGTTAATTATGCACATGATCCATTTCGACCCCAAAAAGGATCAATGCGCACTGCGCTGGGGGTTTCCCCCAATAGCCTTTTCGGAGTAGCGGGGTCTTTAGAAAAAATAGAAAACCCCGCTATTACGATGAATGGAAGTCTATTATCGGAAAGGCGGGGCTTCGGAAAGGCGGGGTGTAACCGCTATTGAGTGTAATGGGTGCAACTACATACGGACTTTTGAGTAATTTAGTACAGCCCCACAAGCCCAAAGACAAGACGTTTGACGAGATAGTGACTGTTTTAAAGGAACATTTTGAGTCAAAGCTGTTGTTGGTGGCTGAGAGATTCCGCTTCAACCGGTGCAATAAAAAAGCTGCCCAGCCGGTTGCACAGTACGTAGCGGAGCTGAAGCAGTGTGCAGCTAACTGTGAGTTCGGTGCGAACCTGGACTCATCACTACGAGATCGGTTCGTCAGTGGAATAAGAAACGAAGCCTGCCAGCGGAGGCTACTCTTCGAAAATTACCTCACGTTTGCCAAAGCATTTGAGATCGCCCTCAACATGGAGACGGCTGACAGGGACGCACGTCAGTTGAGAGGGATGGAGAGCGACACAGGCGGAGCTGCAAGCATCCACGAGGTGAAGCTGCAAAGATCCAGGAACTGTTACAGGTGCAATGGAAAAAATCACCATGTGTAAATGGTCATAAATGGTTGTTGCCAATTTGCCCTACTAATACAGTATGATGTAAATCAGAAATGATAACACCAAAAATGCTACTTTGGGCCCTAGTTTGCTGGCGCAGCGCAGGTGGCGCAAGGTAACGCAGCCGGTCTAATGCAAGTTTCGACCAGCGCAGCCTAGCGCAAAGTCAGATTGGGAGATTGGCAGATCGCGCTGCGCTGAGATAGGCGTGGCCACGCAGCAGTGGGAGGTGTCACATATTCAGCTTGGTGCAGTCCCGCCGAGGTTGCGCTGAAAGCTCACCACCTCAAACCAGGTCTACTCTCAGCGCAGGGCGGAGCGCAGCAGGTGCAGTGGAAGTTTGGCTGACTGACCTGCAGTGCACACACGTCACCAAGACCTCACAGGCAGATCTCCACAGTTCCAGGCACATTTCAATGCAATAAATATCCACAATAACCACTATTTAATGCAACTAACGGAATCAACACGTGAATTTATATCTATATAGATTGTCCCGTCACATCTGACGTCAGATCAAAGCAGAGATCAAAGGCTGTCGGCGCGTAAAGGAAACTCCACCTGAATTAACACAGCAGGGACGAACTGGCACTGAAAAGCAGCTGTGGATGTCCCAAAAGCAGGACTGAGGGTGGATGACTGCATGTCGCTGCCGTGTTGAGATACCACTCTGCCCTTGTGATGATCGCTTTATTTATTTATTTACTTATTAATTCATAAGCGCGAGCGACCGCGTCACGCAGCCGTAATGAAAAACAAAACACAAATCATCATCTCTCTTAGTCCACCACAACAGCCTCGGTATCAGATAGTCAGTATATAGCCTACTACAGTATACTCAGCATCTCTATCACAGAGAAAAAAGAGAAAAAAAAGAGACGGACAGAGAGAGAGAGAGAGAGAGAGAGAGAGAGAGAGAGGGAGAGAGGGAGAGAGAGAGAGAGAGAGCGTCCTTTACGCTGATTTCATCCCGCATGGTGTTTGTTTATGTTGTGATTAGTGTAGCCTACACCTCTCATCTTGCTTACACAGGGTTTGAATAAATATGAGTTTCTTTATTAGTTTATTAGTTGTTGTTTCTTACACTGGGCAGTCGTTCTCAGTGTATCAGATCAAACCTGATTAAGGATATTAGTAAACTAATTATTGGTCACTCTGAGCTCGGACCTCCGGACCAAAACAGCTGTTTCCTCCTGGGAGAGGTTCGGCCTCTGGCGTCGCTGTTTCCTCCGTCCATGTCCAAGTATAAAATGACAAACTTGCAGCGCGCATCGCCCTCCACGCAGTTAAAGGTGAGGAGAGGAGCTCCTTTGATTGGTGAAGATCTGACTCGGCTGTGTCAAACCCACTCCACGCCTTTCTCTCCTCCTCCTGTCTCCCTCCCGCCCTGTCTCCTCCCTCTTCACCGTTTGCGCCGGTAGGAGGGACGAGGGGAGGGCTTGCGCTGGTCTGACTGCGTGGCCCACCAAACTTGCGAAATGGACCTGGGCCACACCCCGTTGACGTGGCGAAGCTGCCCTGAGGTTAGACTTCGCCCGGTCTACAAAACTAGGGCCCATTATGTTAATGTGAGTAATTGGAGTTCAATTGTAGTCATTCATTGTTACTTGTCACCTGACATTTGATGTTTACTAATGAAAAAGGAAAATTGATTTTGTTAATATTTCCAGGGTTATTCTCAGCTAAAAGGGGAGATAATGTGGTGTACTGATTTACCACATATTAGATTTACCAGCTAGTGATTATACGGTAACTGTGTTCATGATCTATATTAGCTAGATCTTTGTGTAACCAGCACAGGTCAAGGTGCACATGCGCATTGTTCAGTGAAGTAACATGGCTCAGTAAACAAGCAATGGACAGCATGTCGGCCTCCCTCTCGTTCATACACCACAGTTACCATGGTTACCTCAGCTACCAGAGCGAAGATTCTAAACCGACCAGTTAGAGCAGGTCTGTGAAACTAGTGTGTAGAGAACCCAGCTGTGCTCAATCTTTTGGTTTTTCTGACCAAAGCATTTTACTAACATTACTTTTAGACATCAAGGTACCATGTCAAGAAGCAGAAATTAGCATAATATGTCCCCTTTAAACCAACACTAAGGAACTTTTCAACCTTCATATAATATTTTCATAACTTCTGTGATGGTACATCGACTTACAACAGGTTGAATGACACCTCTGTCATGGCCTGAAGGGGTCTGTGTCGCCTTCACTGGCTCTAAGCAGCTTTGAGGAGCATGGTAGGAACCCGGCTCTCACTTAAGTTTCACTTTCACTTTCGCGAGTCACGACGAGGAGGGAGCAGCAATGCGGCACCTTTCCGTCAGATTGTGCATGTGTGTTTACTGAGAAATGATCCGCTGGTAACAGAAACTTAGTTTGGACGTCTTCTGTTAATTTCCATGCACCGGGAGATCAGGATGTTTACGGCGCTACACGCTGGTGCTCATGGGGAATCGAGTCTTCCTTCAGGCAAAACACTACCGCTTTGGGCCACTGGCGCCGCCAAACTCAACCAAAACTGAAAGTTCTTTAGTACTGCTTTAAGTTTTATGACAGATTTGGATACATGGATGAATCATTTTTTGATGAATCATCATGTGATGCTCAATAAATGAAATAATGTTTATATAGAGTCCACTCAGAGTTTTGATCAGAGAGACATCTGCAACTTTGTAGATTTGTAGAAGAATTGTAACTGTGTTGCTTCTTTTTGATGTGAGAATTGCATGACAGTGACTAACAATAACTGGAAATTAATAATAATAATAATAATAATAATAAAAAGTCACCTTGACTGATTACTGATGTAGCAAAGGCTTGAGTTGAGATTCTTCTTTGACTATTGTCCTCGTCCTCTTCTGGGTGTTCAGCAGCGGTGTCATTCTCTGGAGCACACTAAGGAAACAAAATATTTTATATAGTCAACTGTTACATAATCTGGATCACTACATCAAGACAATTATAGTTTTGTTGCTAACTAATATATTTCTGGATGTTGTGTATATCCCTACAAACAAACAGAATGGGTGTAAACATAACTGTTTTGATCATAGACTGTAAAAAATATGGACGTAGCATCCGTGACGTCACCCATTGGTTTTGGGGAGTCGTTTTTGTGACTTAAATATGGCGGCCTGAACAGCGCCATGTTGGATTTACCGGCCGAGAACCCGCCCATTGGCCTCGAAGCAGCCTGTCTCTGCGCCCTAATTGGCGAGAATTTTAAACCTAATAATAGTAAAACGGTAGAGTTAAAAAAAAAAAATTCACCCCCCTCACAATGTGTGCGGGGGTAGAAACTATTGTTTGAGACCAAAAAACTTTCTGACACCAGGCTTTGATCATGTTTATTGAGGATGTAAAGTCGCCGATTTTAACATGGGGGTCTATGGAGAATGCTGCTTTCTGACACCAGCCCCCAGAGAAAGCCGGGGGATTGCAGTTTTTTGAACGCGGAAGTGAGCTTCACTTCTCAGACCGACAACTCCTCCCTTGGTTTTGATACCCAAAAAAACATTGCAGACCCAAAAAAATGGTCTTTTGGCATAATTTACTCTGTGTATGAGGGTAGGTTGTTCCACCCCCTCCTTCCCCTACATCCATCTCCCACCTCCCATTAGGGCTGCCACGATTAGTCGACTAGTCACGACTACGTCGACTATTAAAATTGTCGACAACTAATTTAATAGTCGACGCGTCGTTGTTGTTTTTTTTTTTTACTTTGTTTTTCTCTCAAAACTGCTGCAGCACCTTCCACACACGCACCCGCCGCCACAGCCGCGCATCACACACACACGTGCACTCACTCATTCAAGGCGAGTACACATAGGTGTTCTCTCTCTTTTCTCTCTCTACCTGTCTTGTTCCTCATCAAGCGGCACCGGTGTAACCCCCCTCCCTCCCTCCCCCACCGCCGCCGCCGCCGCTGCCGCCACTGCTCCTCACCCTCTCTCTCTCCCTCTCTCTCTCTCTCTCGTCATTTTAAATGAGAAGCGCTACTAGCAGCGGTACCGCCGCTCCATCGTTTTAAGTCACAGACTGAAAAACAGCCGTTCGTCATTTAAAAATAAAATCGCGGACTTTGAGACTCGTGTTGGAGAATACTAGAACGTTACCGCGTCTGGTCACAGCGTCCTGGTCACGTAATGAGCGCTCATCTTAACGAGCAAGTCTTCTCTCCCGGTGTAAAACTACGTCAATATTTTCCGGTAGCTTCTCATCACAGTCTGCACCTTGCAGAGTTTGAGCTGCACCTCAGTTTCACTTGTTTTCATTTGACAGTTTCACACAGAACTTTCTGTTGAGTCTTTCCATGTTTCTCCTTCTGTGACAGTAAAAAGGCACATTTACATTTTTTCCAGACAAGACGATTGTCTTATAAACTATTCGATTTTTTTTTTTAACAGAACGACTAGCCTATTATTTACACTGAGCACAAGTTATATTTGAATATAGGCCTACCAAAACTTTATTATTGTGAATAATTCCTTAGTTTCAGGTGTCTACCTCATTTTATTTAAATGTAGCTGTTTAATGCCAGAGACAAATGAAGGAAAGAAAAACCTATAAAACCTTTAAGTATTTATTTTGGTGTTGTTTAGGCCAGTGCTTTATCTTTATTTTACTGAGCTGTTTGCACTTTATGCTACAGTTAAAGCTGCATATTTCATTAAAAGTTTAATGAACTATCATCTTAATTGTCTTTATTTTTAGTTAGCATATACCTTAAACACTTCAAGCTGAAAGCTAATGATGGTATATAAGAGCAGCTGCATGCTGGTGCGATAAGCTGTATGTTTTACATTCAATTTACGTATGATCCGATTAGTCGACTAATCGAAAAAAATAGTCGGTGACTAGTCGACTATCAAAATAATCGTTTGTGGCAGCCCTACCTCCCATGTGAATACACACAGCGGGGACCTCCTGCTGAGCCACCAACTCACTGAGGTTTGGGGAGTTTTGTGATTACATTGCATACTGGGAAGAATCTCTCACCTTTCTCTTTGAAAATAAAGCTTGGTTTACCATAAACACCTTTTACCTGTTCTGTGGAACTAAGTTACTGTAATCATACAAATCCAGAATCATGATTTAATAATTAGAGCATATAGCCTACAGCCAAAATATATTCATTAAAGGGATTTTCCGGCATGAATTTAACTCATGGTCCAATGGACCGTGAAACCGAGTCAGACCCCCCCTCGAGAGATGAAGTCTGCTAACCACTAGCTTCTCTAGTTGTAGCAACTTTAGCAAGGCAAATTTCTCCACATGCAAACCACCATCAAAAAGCCACTCATAGCCACAAATAATGCTCAGAACAGCACCAAGCTCCATCACCAAACAGGGTCCCAGCACATAAATCAGTTAGCTTGGCCTGGTTTCTATTGAAAAGAGACGAAAACAACTCACCCATTCTACTCCAGTTATACGCTATGCAGCAACTTTCCACATCCTGACACTGACAAAACACGTCAGAGTCCGACTGGCAGCACAAACATTCAGTCTCAGTGGCCACTGGCAGGCAGTGACCACACCTGACCACTCAAACCCCCCAGACCCAGCACATAGACTTCACCAGCAGCTCTCCCTCTTTCACTTTTCTCCTCCATTTCCTTCAGCTCGTCTTCAGTAAACTCGGTCTCAAACTGATAGTGGCGCACATTGAAATGAAACCAGTCGTTGTTCTCAAACTGCATAAACTTAGCCTTGTTGTCCCTTCTGTGATGTCTGCTTCCCTTATGTTACAGTCTCTTCCTGCAACAGACGTTGTCCTGATCTCGCGTATGACTTTGCGTCTAACCTCGCACTTGTTTACGTGATTCTCTCCCACAAATATCTAAAGTTAGAATGACCCAATCCCAGGTGGTGTTTAGCTCAGTTGGTAGGGTACTCGCCCCATGTGTTGAGGCTGTAGTCCTCACTGCAGGTGGCCCCGGTTCGAATCCCGCGTCGAGCAGCCCTATCCTGCGTGTCATTCCTCCCCTCTCTGCCTCCCATTTCCTGTCTCTCTTTGAACTCTGCTATCCATTAAAGACGAAAAAGCCCCTAAAAATACACACACACACACATATATATATATATATATATATATATATATATATATATATACATACACGTATGCCCAATTCCGTCCTTTTCCCTGTGAATGCTCGATAATAACTTTTATAAACTGAGAGGCAAGGAGGATAGGAACTATAATCACACATTTGTAATCGCTTCCACGCCAGCGGACTACCTGTAACCATGGCTGTAACAAGCAGACATCACAGAAGGGACAACACGGCTGAGTTTATGCAGTTTGACAACAACAACAACTGGTTTCATTTCGATGGGCAGATTGAGACCGAGTTTACTGAAGACAAGCTGAAGGAAAAGTGAAAGAGGGAGATACACAGACGCACCGTGCCGTGTCACAGCCTCTCGCTGCCGAATGTGATGGTCTCTTGGCCACAGCAGGTCAGGAACACCGGCCCCACCGGTGGTCGCGGTCCTTCTGTGGTACGGGTCGGTGATGCCGGTCTGCTTTGGCCGAGAGACCATCAGATTTTACTGCGGGAGGACCTTGGGTAGGACACGGTGTTGCTCCAGATGAAGACCGGGTGGGACTGTTGGCTGAGAGCTTCCTGTTTCGGCTCCGAGCTGCTGGAGCCTCGCGGGTGAGAGTAGAGCAGCTGCTGCATCCACATGCAGAACTCGGTTTGCAGAAGCCGAGTTATGATAAAAACTTCCAGATCATGAGCTGTCATGAGTTTTTGATCGTCATCTATTTCAGTTCTGCTCGTCGTAGAGTCCCCAAATTTACACATAAAGGCCGCGTTTCCCAGATTTGTTAAGAAGCTCTTAACGCTAAGATCTTCTTTGGAGCGCTCTTAAGAACGCTGTGAAAGAAGAACGTGTTTCCCAGAGTCGCTCTTAGCTTAAGAAGATCTTTCACCAAGAAGATCGAGCTGACCCACTCTTTCGAGTCTTCTTAGCGACTTTTTAGCACTTTTTCAAGGCAAATCAATATCACACTAAGCAAGATTTAAACAGTGCACATCATATGTTTAAAACATATTAAATATGTGCCGAAATAAAAAAAATAGAGATAAAAAATAAAATAAGAACAATAAATAACCTAAATATGAGGAATAACGTGTGCTCTGTACATCAGGCACACAAATAAAATGAATCATCATGACTATCATTTATCATAATTTTTACGCACACATCCACGTCCCATATCTGCATGAACATCAAAAACAGCCGTTCTTAAATCAACCCCTAGTGTCGCTGTTGCATCGTGTTTTTATGCAGTGGGCAGCTTCTTGGTGTGGTGGGGGCATCGCAAGCAAGGGTCAGTATCACGGAGTGTGGCAGCCGTGACACCGATCCTCCCGTGCCATTTTATACTGGCACTAATAAGACTGTCACGCATTAACACTCCACTGCCTAAATATATATGTAGCCTATATACATACCGGTATGTATAGCATTGATCATTCAGTGATGATGAGAAAAGAAAAACGTGTTGACCACCAAAATAATTTTCTATTGGGTGGATTTGAACCCAGACCACAGCAATGCTTCAACTTGCAGTGGGGATACTCTATGAAGTGAGCTATTTGCTACCTTGTGTTTTCATCCTTTCTAGAGTTGTCTGGCTGTAAACCAGCCAGCCCCTGCGCACATTTTTATTTTTATTTTCACACACATCAATCACATGGTCACGCAGCCGTCTGGCCGCATCTTTACGCGGCTGTGCCGTGTCACCTACGGCCAGTCTGTCGCTGCCCGTGACCAACGTGGTTCCAGGGTGCCATTCTGAAGGGCCGCCACTCCGAACGTTTACTTTAATTTGTCGGAATGCCGACCCTTAATTATTTATGGGAAAAGGGTGCCATTACGAACCTGAAAGAAAGGGTGCCATTCCGAACCTGAAAAAATCTTGAATGGTTTACGGCACGGAGTGGACAAGCTTAATTGCGGTGGTAGCGTAGTGGTCAGAGCATCTGCTTTTAACGCGGTGGATCAGGGTTCGACTCCCGGGGGAGATACATATTAACTGCGATTTTATTGGCCTCTACCTAACCTTTTTACTAAACTTAACCAACTCCTTTCTACATTGCCTAAACCTAACCAAAGCACAGAGCAAGGACATTTATTTTCAGCAGGAGTGCCGCGGCTG
Organism: Trachurus japonicus; assembly: GCF_045865225.1. Classification (NCBI taxonomy): domain Eukaryota; kingdom Metazoa; phylum Chordata; class Actinopteri; order Carangiformes; family Carangidae; genus Trachurus; species Trachurus japonicus. The sequence continues at coordinate 2,404,036 of NC_140922.1, read as the reverse complement.
CATCAGACCATGGATGTAATGCATCAGACTCGCACCTGGGTGAAACTTTGGAGGGGGAGGGGCCGGTCGGGCGCTGTCCCCGCGGTGCGTCGTGTCAAGCCGGGCAGGAAGTCAAACCACGAGAGAATCCGGTCAATTTTCAAAATAAAACACATTCGGAACGGCGGCCCCTCGGGAAGTTCGAAATGACGGACCTTCGGGAATTTTCGGACTGGCAGACCGTCGGTATGGCGGTCCTTCGGAATGGCGGTCGCCCCCCGACTAACGTGGCAGCAACAGCGGAGAAGTTTCTAATCAGGCCCGCCGACACCTGTGTTAACCCCATGTTTGACAAGTGGAAATCCCGTTTTCGGTTTATTCATCGCCCGCCGGTGCAGCTGCGCTTATCACTGTGTGTGATTTATGCGCGTAATAGGTGCCGTGTGATATAATAATCGATTTGCCTGGCATCGATTGATTCAGTTTCAGTACCGTGGTGGTGGACAGTTCTTTGGCGTGATCTTAAGAAGGCAGTTAAGAACGCATCTGGGAAACACCCGTATCTTAGCGGTCCTTCTTAGCCGAACCCTTCTTAAGAGCCTTCTTAAGTCCTTAAGAAAGATCGAATCTGGGAAACGCGGCCAACGTGTGTTAAAGTGTCTAGTTTCATAATTTAAAAAAAGAAGCAAAAAACGTAAAATCTCGTTTTTGGCACTCAACGCATGGGAACGAAAAACGAGAAATTATGTGGTTGGCACTCAATGAGTTAAAAAAAAAATTACGCCGGAATATCCCTTTAAGTGTATTGGGCAGGTGTGTTTCGAGGGGAGCATACGTCAGTCCGACTGCCCACAAGTCCGACGGCTCATTTCTCCGACTACCCATTCTACAGTGTTGAGGTTAGGTTTAGGGTAAGGTTAAGGGTTAGGGCTACTTAAGTCGGAGAAGTGGGAGGTCGGACTGATGACGCAAAAATAAAGAAATGTATGGTCGGGGTCGGAGAAATGGGTAGTCGGACAGACGTCATGCGCCCGTGTTTCGAGGACTGAAAGTGCCAAAATGAAATAAATACATAATTAAATAATTACTTAAATGTGTCATTAATTAATTAAAAGAGAATTAAATACATAAATGTGTTATTAAATGATTTGATCAACTTTATTAATCCCAGCGGGCAATTCTGTTTAGCAGTCCGCCAAGAACCATACAACCTCACCCACATTCATACATACATACATACACACACACAAGTGCATATAATTAAAATACCAATTCACTTTATGAAAAAAATATTTCACTATTTAATTTATTATTTCATGGTTCTGTGTTGCAGGGCTTCATGAATTAATTTTATCTGTCAAACTTGCCCATCAAAGTCAGTGGGCGGGGCTAACGCTGATCTAGTGTAATCCATTGCTTTGGCCTGAAGGCTTCGCAACTGAAAGAAGTCTTTGGCTCCATTCCAATCCGACCCCTCACGGACTCACTGAGGCGCGTTCACGGGAAGTCCGTGAGTGTGTGAGGGCTGTTCCATTGTCGGATCATCGAGTCAGTGAGTCAGTGAATGAGCCCTTTCTGCCCCCTTACCGTAAGGAAATTACCCACAGTTCATAGCGTTATAAAGTCAAATTCATGGGATGCCGTCGCAACAGGAGTGTTACAAAAAGTAGATAAACAAACTTAGTCAGAGAGAGCTCCGCCGGTCTCTTTATTGTTAATGGACAGGAGCAAAAAGAGAAAAAAAATAAGTTTACTGTCAGTATTAGCTAACGTGTCCAGTTTGTGATTATTGATGATAATTTGATCAGATCTGATCCAGGAACATTTTGTTTTGAGTCTGTCCCCCTGACACACCTTGTGCCTGTTGAAAGTACGGTAAATTATCAGTCCAAGACCGGAGTCATAAACACAGGAATATCAACCCCCCACCCAACTTCCCCCTGGCGCGAACCTGCTGCAGCCGCCGCGCCTGCTGACAGCAGACTTGGGGAGAAAACAAAAATTCTTGGCTCGATGCTTTGGTTGGGTTTAGGTTATGAAGAAAGGAGTTTGTTAAGTTTAGTAAAAAGCCCAGGTAGAGGCTAGACAGGCTAGAAGCATAATGAGCGTTATATGTCATTAATATGAAGTATGTTCTTGTTTTGCGGTTAACCATGCACATGATCAAGGGTCAGTGCGCAGCCTCTGTTTCCTTTCTCATTGCGTCCGTCTGTCCGTCCAGAGTGGGAAAAAAATGGGAACCCCCGCCATTACGAAGAATGGAAGTCTATTTTCGGAAAGGTGGGGTTCCGGAAAGGCGGGGTGTTACCTGACTGGGAATACTTGAAAATGTATCATTTTTAAAAATTACCTTTTCACACTGATTGCAGGCAGTGTTTAGTTCAGATTCTTCTTCCACTATCGTGCTGTCATCCTTCTCCTCTGGGTGTGCAGCAGCAGTGTCATTCACTGGAACACACTAAGGAAAACAAAATATTTCATTCAGTAAACTGCTATAGAATCACTAAGTACAAAGTGGGAAGGCCTGCCATTCCGATGGTCCGCTATTCCGAAAATTTCCAAAGGCCCGTCATTCCGCATTTCCGAGGGGCCGCCATTCTGAAGGTGTCAGTCACGTTGTTTTGTTTTGAAGGGTCAGGGACCAGATTCTCTCGTGTTTCTTTGTTTGACTTGCTGCCCGGCTTGACACGATCACTCGCGGAAAATACACCAGATGCAACGATCGCTGCAGGGCACGAGCCAGCACAATCGGTTTACATGGGTCGGTGTGTCCCCGGCCGGCTAATAATGTACAGTGGGCTAATATACAATAAGACAAAAAAGATACTAACCTGTTCTGGGATTAGAACCCCCGTCTCCTGTGTGGGAGGCAACTACTCTACCCACTGTACTACCACAGCAGACAATCTCCATGCAGTGCGACAGCACATTTAACCAAATGGCAGACCTTTTTTCAGGTTCGGAATGGTGGCCCTTTTTCAAAAATAATTAAGGGCCGGCATTCCGAAACATTAAAGTAAATGTTCGGAATGGAGAGTTTTCCCCAAATGCCTTTTTGGAATTGCGGATCTTTAGAAAAAATGGGAAACCCCACCATTACGAAGAATGGAAGTCTATATTCGGAAAGGCGGGGTATAACCAACTCTTCCATCTCTCTGTGGCTGTGTTCGAAATCGCCCCCTATCACGGATGTAGTGCACTATAGTGTGTTTGCCATTTTGTAGTGTCGTTCGAATTCTCCGCGATTAATTTCATCCACTTGGTAGTGGACGACAAAAGACCCACAATGCACTGCAAAATTGAGTGAACAAGCGATGTACACTACTTTCTACTCCCGTATCCCACAATGCAATGCGGTCGTGTTTTGCCAGAGAAGAAGAGCAAGCTAATTAGCATGTTAGCTCCGATTTCTTTAGGTTATTTACCATTATACAACAGTTAGTTCCGACTGGTCCCAACAGAGCAATTTGATTGGACAAGAGACGTTCCATGAGTGCTGATATACAGTATAACAGCACTGCGACTTTTCACAGACAATGGCCGCGTTTCCCAGATTTGTTAAGAAGCTCTTAGCGCTAAGATCTTCTTTGGAGCGCTCTTAAGAACGCTGTGAAAGAAGAACGTGTTTCCCAGAGTCGCTCTTAGCCTAAGAAGATCTTTCACTAAGAAGGAAATGTAAGATCGAGCGGACCCACTCTTACGAGTCTTCTTAGCGACCAACGCTCACGTTTTCAAGGCAAATCAATATCACACTAAGCAAGATATTTAACAGTGCACATCGTATGATTAAAACATTAAATTATGTGCCGAAATAAAAAATAAAGAGATAAAAAAAATAAAATAAGAACAATAATAAACTAAATATGAGGAATAACATGTGCTCTGCACATCAGGCACACAAATAAAATTAATCATCATCATTCATCATAACTTTTTACGCACACATCCACGTCCCATATCTGCATGAACATCAAAAACAACCGTTCTTAAATCAACCCCTAGTGTCGCTGTTTCATCGTGTTTTTACACAGTGGGCAGCTTCTTGGTGTGGTGGGGGCATCGCAAGGAAGGGTCAGTGTCACGGAGTGTGGCAGCCGTGACACTGATCCTCCTGTGCCATGTTATGCTGGCACCAAAAAGACTGTCACGCATAAACACTCCACTGCCTAAATATATATGTAGCCTATATACATATGTAGCCTTGCATTGATCATTTAATGATGATGAGAAAAGAAAAACGTGTTGATCACCAAAATAATATTTTAGTGGGTGGATTCGAACCCAGACCACAGCAATGCTTCCACTTTCTTTTCCAGAGTTGTCTGGCTGTAAACCAGCCAGCCCCTGCGCACGTTTTTATTTTTTATTTTCACACACATCAATCACATGGTCACGCAGCCGTCTGGCTGCATCTTTACGCGGCTGTGCCGTGTCACCTAAGGCCAGTCCGTCACTGCCCGTGACCAATGCAGCAAAAACAGCGGAGAAGTTTCTAATCAGGCCCGCGGACACCGGGACCCGTGTTAACCCCGTGTTTGACAAGTGGAAATCCCGTCTTCGGTTTATTCATCGCCCGTCGGTGCAGCTGCGCTGGTCACTGTGTGTGATCTATGTGTGTATTAGGTGGCGTGTGATATAATAATCGATTTGCCTGGCATCGATTGATTCAGTTTCAGTACTGTGGTGGTGGACAGCTCCCGTTAAGAGCTTCTTAAGAAGCTTCTTTGGCGTGATCTTAAGAAGGCAGTTAAGAACGCATCTGGGAAACACCCGTATCTTAGCGCTCCTTCTTAGCCGAACCCTTCTTAAGAGCCTTCTTAAGTCCTTAAGAAAGATCGAATCTGGGAAACGCGGCCATTATCACTCCGCTGTTCAGCAGTGGACAGGAGCTAAGTCAGAGCCACGCTCCCCATACAGGAGCTGCCCCACCTCTCTGCTGCTACTACAGTTAGAAACGGACCTGAACATTAAAACCCGGACCTGACCTGGTCCGTTTAATTGGTGATAAATCTCTACTAAACACGGCTGGAAAAAAATTGCCGCGGGGCAACTACGTTTTGACGGCGATGTGTTTCGATATTAGCGTTAGCTGTTGTTAGCCACGTAGCTCAGCTACTTAGCTTCAACTGTGTTTATATTGATTACATAGCAGATAAACAAATGTAATACGGTATCGATAACGTCTCTGTATGTCTTCACGCTGGTCCTGTTGCTCCGGTGCTAATCAGACACGGGCTCAGAACCAGAACCAGCACTGGAAGCAGCTCGGTGGAAAAGCTTGTAGCTAGTAGCAAGCTAGTATGAAATGTTTATGTGTTGCCTGGCAACAGCCTTGTCTCCCTTCCAGTTGCGGAACTATTTCTGTTGGCGGAGCCAAATAAATGATTAAATAAACAAACAAATCATAATCTCTTGTAGTTTATTACTGTTCTAAAATGCGCTCGTAGCACTGTTGTATAAAAGCACTCCCTCTCGTGTGATATTGCTTAAATAAACTCCTCAGACGCATTTGCCTTCGCTCCGTTTGCCTTGCCGAGGAGGGGCGCATGACGTCTGTCCGACTACCCATTTCTCCGACCACCCATTTCTCCGACTCCGACCATACATTTCTTTATTTTTGCGTCCATCAGTCCGACCTCCCACTTCTCCGACTTAAGTAGCCCTAACCCTTAACCTTACCCTAAACCTAACCTCAACACTGTAGAATGGGTAGTCGGAGAAATGAGCCGTCGGACTTGTGGGCAGTCGGACTGACGTATGCTCCCCGCCGAGGAGCAGGGGTTGGGCGAGCAGCATCCGAACATTAACAGGCAGCATTAAATCAATCTAATTAAGAAACTGTAGTAGAATATGTAGTAAATACGATCTGACGAGCTAAGCTAATAGCCACAGAGCCGTTAACGGCTCACGGTTGGGACACACAACAGTAGTTTACCAAACCAAACTTCCGATATTTCAACAGTTTAATGTCCGAGAAACACAACCACACAGAATCACATCCTAAAATGATCCCGCAAGTGCCTGGTTTTTATTATTTTATTTTTATGTTTCCAGTTTGTTTCATACGTCCATGGTTTGTTTATGTAGCAGGATGCAGTCTTTGGTCACTCGGGAGGCGGCCCCAGTCAATTGCGGTGGGTGAATGCCGCATAAAGGGGGGGTGTAGAGTACCTGTCTTCCTCTTGCTTACCAGAGGCCAGGCCACGTCTTTTCCTGACGTCCGTCACTTCCGCCCCTCTGGTAGCAGGTAGGCTGTCGGCTGCGGCTGCACTTCTCTCCACGTTGTCCCATCCAGTGCTAATTTGAGTTATAGAGGCTTGTTTGGGTGTTGCTGCTGGCTGCACGCTGCTCATGCTGCTCACTGCTTCTACCGGTTCCAGGGTGCCATTCCGAAGGGCCGCCACTCCGAACGTTTACTTTAATTTGTCGGAATGCCGACCCTTAATTATTTATGGGAAAAGGGTGCCATTACGAACCTGAAAGAAAGGGTGCCATTCCGAACCTGAAAAAATCTTGAATGGTTTACGGCACGGAGTGGACAAGCCTAATTGCGGTGGTAGCGTAGTGGTCAAAGCATCTGCTTTTGACGCGGTGGATCAGGGTTCGACTCCCGGGGGAGATACATATTAACTGCGATTTTATTGGCCTCTACCTAACCTTTTTACTAAACTTAACCAACTCCTTTCTACATTGCCTAAACCTAACCAAAGCACAGAGCAAGGACATTTATTTTCAGCAGGAGTGCCGCGGCTGCATCAGACCATGGATGTAATGCATCAGACTCGCACCTGGGTGAAACTTTGGAGGCGGAGGGGGAGGCGGAGGGGCCGGTCGGGCGCTGTCCCCGCGGCGCGTCGTGTCAAGCCGGGCAGGAAGTCAAACCACGAGAGAATCCGGTCAATTTTCAAAATAAAACACATTCGGAACGGCGGCCCCTCGGGAAGTTCGAAATGACGGACCTTCGGGAATTTTCGGACTGGCAGACCGTCGGAATGGCGGTCCTTCGGAATGGCGGTCGCCCCCCGCTTCTACCGCTCCGTGCACCGCTCGCTGCTCGCTGCCGGTAAGTGAGCTTTCTTCTCATGTGTCTTCTTCTTTGTCGTTGTACATGTGGCGACCTGTGTGGTTTGTTTACAGGTCGCTCGTGTACAGCGCCAACGTTCCCCTCCACGCCGTGTTGGCCGGGACTGCCTGACCGGTATGTTGTACAATGACAGTAGCTCCCTCCTCCAGCCACTTGTAGCTTCTTACATTTGTGTTTGTTTATTATTGTAGGGTAAAGATGTCCATGTAGCGGCCCAGCGCCGGCTAACCACTGCTAAACCACTGCTGCTTTGCCTTGCTGGAGCTACCGTGTCTCTCCGGAGCTCCCTGAGTTCAGACACCGCTTGCTGCTGATTGACTGCTTGCTTCCTACTGTTTTGCAGTTTGTGCGCTGTTTGTTTCGCTGCATCAACTCTGCATCCCTACTGCGCATGTCTCCAGATCTTAAAGTATGTATGGACTGATTTCTTAAAGGGAATTTCTTTTGTTTGATGATTTGTTTTGTTTTCTTTCGCTTTTGCTTTGCTTGTGTAGGGACTTCACCCACATGTTCTCAAACAAAGGGGCATAAAACCAGCAGGGGACAAGGAATGCGCGACAGCAGACAACGCCCGTTAAATCACATCTAGGTGTGATTCCACCCAGACGTTCAAACTCTGGCCTCCCATTGGTCAGTACCTGGGAAAAACCCCAGGGATCCCCGTGACGTCACCGAAGGTTTAAATGCTGCGGCGACGCGCAGCCCAATGCTTTTTCCCGTGTAACAAAGTACCGCAAGGAGCTCCAGCTTCGCGCAACTAGTTACTATTAAGGGGGCACATCAAACGTTTGAACTCAAGACCTGGGCCGCCATTAGCTTGCTGGACGAGCATACTGCCCCAAGTTTCTTCTGAACCACCTGGATCCTGGGGAAGACCTCCGAGCAATCGCCGCTCCCTCTTCCCCACATCTGCCGCAGTCGTGAAAGCCGCCTTTCTTCACGAGACGACGTCGGACTCCGCCGTCACCAGAGTTAACTCCACCGGTCCTCCTCTCTGCCACCCTTCCAGAGGACGACCAGTTTATTCCGCTGTAGGACGCTACAGCCGCCCCGCACGCCATCAGATCAACGGATCCATCGCGTCGGCAAGCACGCTTCTATTCAAAGTAAGAGAGCTTTTGTCTGGGCAGAGACTAGAACTAGCGTGAATTTGTGTTGCATATCTTTGAGGACCGCCGCGTCCGGTTATGTTGATTATGTTGATCTTGCTGTATGTTTATTAGTTATTATAACTAGGCTGTTAGTCACGTATGAACACAACTCTCCATATCCGCGCCAGAGAATCAGTGAGGACACCTGGGCGTCAGTTCTGTTGCCTTCACTGTGGTGCTGGATGTGAGACTGAGTTCATCTTGGACTAACGTGACCAATTGGTCCCCTTTTGCCGTCGTTATCCCTCCTCTCTCTCTCTCCTTTTTCTCTCTCTACTGACTTACACACACGCGCACGTACACACACACACACACACACACACATATATACCTACCTACCTAACACAGCAGGCCTCCTTTAGGGACCCCGCCATAAAAACGAGCGTTCAGACACGAGGGTTCGTAGTAGAGTGATTTGTGTGGGCGACGTGGCTGTAGCCATTGTGTGTATACCATAAACACGTGGAAACAGACACACCGTGTCCAGTGTCTCACTCGAACGAGCGCGCCACTCGCGACGCCATCCGACGTCACTCGACGCCTCCCCCCTTCTCCTCTTAGGCCACACACACACACACACACACACACACACGCCCACATACACATACACACACACACACACACACACCCACACCTAGACCACACACACGCATAGCCTGTACACACACACACACACACACACACACACACACACACACACACACACACACACACACACACACACACACACACACACACCTACCATATGTGCATCCTAAACCATTGAGAGTGTATGTCTGCTGGATTGTTTATTCCTCTGATTTCCTGCAGCTTGAGTGTGTCCCTCTTAGGCTATACCAACACATACACACACACCTACACACACGCATAGTCTACACACACACATACACACACACACACACACACACACACACACATGCCCATAGCCTACACATACGCATAGTCTACACACACACACACACACACACACACACACACACACACACACACACACACACACACACACCATATGCTCATTCTGAGCCATTGAGAGTGTATGTCTGCTGGATTGTTTATTCCTCTGAATTCCTGTAACTTGAGTGTGGACTCTATGATTTTCTTTTAATAAATGTCCTTGAACTAAAGTAGTTGTTCTGTGGTTGTTTGTGTGCATTCTATTGTGACGCTAAGGCTGGTTTTCAGGGTCTGTGCTCGACTTTACGCCTTCGTATTCAATTGATTATTCTACTCCATAAGAGATTTCTATAATTGAGACTAATTGTTTGGTCATTGATCCCTGATTTCAGGGTGGTGCCCCGCAGTTATTATTAATTAATTCACTTTAATTAATAACCTAACTAATCTTTCTTCTAGTAATTATTATTCAATATCATTAATCCTAATGTTATTAGTTCCTCTATTAAACTTGATAATTAATACTTAGTTAACCTGCTTATTGATTATCAATGCTTAATAATTATTGTCAATAACCAAACCCCTATGTAAATCCCCTACACTTGCTTGGCTTGGCTTTGCTTGGCTCTGCATGTTCATTTGGACTTGACTATTTTGTTTGATATTTGGGGTTCTTTTGCATGTTGCTTGGGTTTGATTAATTTTGCTTTCTTTGAAGTTTTGGGTTGCTTTGCATGTTTGTTTGGGTTTGATTATTACATATATGTTTTTTTGTTAAATTCTATTAGATTAATATTTTTGTTTGATAGTCTTCTTTGTTTTGCATTTGTTTGGTTTCATCAAGTGATGTGTGTTTAATTAATTTAATCCTTATTTCAAACCAAATTAGTTAGTTGCTTCCTTTATATTTGGGGTGGGATTGTTTTAAGAGTGAATGTGTTGAAGTATCCACATTGCACATAGTGATACGTGTGTGTGTGTGTGTGTGTGTGTGTGTGTGTGTGTGTGTGTGTGTGTGCGTGTGTGCGTGTGTGTGTGTGTGTACGTGTGTGGGAGAGTTTTATGCAATCATTGTTAAAGAAAATTATTGTTAAAATAAAGAATTGATTTTGTATGCTGGATCCAGTCTCAAGCCTTCATTAGTATAATGAACCTGTGCGCTTTAACTTCGCAAGAAGTAACATTACTCTCCAGGTGAAATTCCTGGGGTGGCGTTGTGGCAACTATTAATCTCTAGTACACTTTTTCGCTAGTTATTGATTAAATTGTAATTATAAATTCTTTAAAGTAATCAACTAAGTTATTAATATCCTCCCTCCTGATCTCGCCACATTTACATGATTCTCGGCGCATCTGCTTCCGTCACAGCAACACCTGGCGCATCAGCTGACTCAACCATGTTCAGAAATTACAGTGTCCAAATTCTCCTCCTGTCGTTCCCTACATCGTGCACATGATGTAGTGGATAGGGAGTGAGTGAGTGAGTGGATGATTTCGAACACAGCCTGTGTCTCTGCTCAACCTGATGATGACACTGACACTCTGAGCTCAGTGGGCACTTCCCTCTGAGAGCATCGTGTTTGAAGACTCCACATGGTACTGTTGATGGGTTATGGCAGTAGGTCTAATGAACCTCAAACACAGGTTGTTCGTTCACCACCAAGGAATAGGGTTGTTCGCAGGGTGCGATTTGTGAAAAAACCAGAGGGGGGGATAATTTTGAGAAACATTTTATTCAGGAAAAATTACCACACAACAGTGTGAAAATTTATGAAAACAGTTGATCTTGTGATCTTGTGTAGCTAAACCTTACACTTAGGCTTCATAACTTAGGCGGTAGGCCTATTTTGAACGTGAACTTAACCACTGCATTTGCAGAAATATTTTCTCATAGCTAATATTGTTTTTAAATGTGCCAAATAAAAATAAAAATATATTTTTTTCCCGATATTAGTTCAACAGAAAATATGAAATACCACAATGTGCTGTCAAGACGGTTTTTTTTATGGGTTAATCGGGTAGACTATAGGTCAGACTACGAAAACAGTCCGCTCTGATGACGCACTTCAGCCTTTTTTTTTTTTGCTTTCCTGTTGGCGGATCGATAGCAGCGTGGTGACCCTGCTTCAACCACATCTCTGCAAATCTGCGGGCCGGGAAGGAGGCAACATCTGGTGCATTTACAGAGATGAAAAGCAGATTGTGCAGTGTGGACACATTCAGGGCCCTAGTTTCTTAGACCAGGTGAAGTTTATTAACGATTTGATTAATATTAACTGGGACAGATACCAACTTATACCGAATGTTCAGGATGCTTGGGATTTTCTGTATGATGAATTTACTGATGTTGTTGATAGACATGCACCTTGGAGAACTGTCAAAGTCAAGGGTAAACATCTCCCATGGATCAACTCTGATCTTATAAGTCTCTTTAGAGAGAGGGACAAAGCGTGGGCAACTTATCGTCGAACTCGTGACAATGCTGATTGGGAAGTGTACCGGCAACTACGTAACATGAGCAAAACAAAAACACGGAACGCAAAAACTACTATAAAGAATCTCTCACATCTAACTTTAAGAATCCTAAACAATTCTGGAATCAAATTAAAACCATTATCAATACATCAGATAAACACTCTATTAATAAAATAAGAGCTGATGATACTATAATCCATGATTCACCAACTATTGCCCAAACTTTCAATCAGCACTTCTCGACTGTATGTTCCTCACTGCTACCTGAATCTAATATTATATCCTCCTCTAGCCATATTTCAGCCTGTCCCAGTTCTAGTTCCTTTTCATTTAGGAAAATCTCACCATTAGAAGTTCAGAATGCCATCAATGACCTGAAGGTGAATAGCAGTCCAGGACTTGATGGTTTAGAGAACAGGTATATTACGTTAGCTTCCCATGTTCTAATATATCCACTTGCTGATCTATTTAACCTTTCATTGTCCACCTGTGAGATACCAGCTGTTTGGAAATGTGCTCGCATCACCCCACTCCATAAAGGAGGCGATGTACTTGACCCCAATAATTACAGACCAATCTCTATCATATGTTCCATCGCTAAAGTATTCGAAAGTTAATTTATAATCAACTTTCTCACTATCTCACAATTAACAATATATTAACTCCTTTCCAGTCGGGTTTCAGGTCGAACTATTCAACAACAACTGCTCTTTTGAAATTTACAAATGATGTGTTTTCTGCTGCTGAAAATGGTGAACTCACTGGTGCAATCTTTATTGATTTAAGTAAAGCTTTTGATTTTGTTGATCGTTATTTTCTATTAGACAAACTGTACAATATTGGTCTCTCTCTCAATGCAGTCCAGTGGTTTAGCTCTTACCTTCACAACAGAAAACAGTGTGTTGTCTTAAATGGATATCAATCTGATTTTCTTACTCAACAATGTGGTGTCCCTCAGGGGTCAACTCTTGGCCCACTTCTATTTTCGATCTATGTAAATAATCTCCCAACAAGTCTTACTAAATGCCGTGTTCAACTTTATGCTGATGACACCGTCATATATACATCCCAGTCTGACATAACTCAAATTCAGTCCTCCCTTCAGTCCGATTTTATTTCTGTCCAGGAATGGTTGTCTTGTAATAAACTCCTTCTTAACAAATCAAAATCCTATATTATGATATTTGGTACCAGACAAAAACTTAAATCCATCCCTGGTTCTTGTGTTATAAATTGTAATGACGGCTCTCCACTGCATAAAGTTGACACCTTCAAATATCTCGGTGTTTGGCTAGACTCTGAACTTACTTTTAAATCTCACATTAATCATCTTTTACGCAAAGTCAATTTTGGGATTAATATGTTGTATCGTTCTCGTACTTGTTTCTCATTTAATGTACGTAAGAAACTGGCCACTCAACTTATACTCCCAATTATAGATTATTGTGATGTTATATATCAAAGTGCCCATAAATCAGACCTTGCCTCACTCAACATAGCCTATAACAGACTCTGTAGATTTGTCCTTGGATGTCCTTTTCTTACTCATCACTGCACAATGTACACTAGACTCAACTGGCCAACATTGAACATGAGAAGACACATGCACTGGTTACAGCTGATATATAAATGCATTTATTTTAATTACCCATCCTATCTACAGCAGTATCTTATACCATATACAACAAGTTATCATATCAGACATTCATCACAGCCCTTTTTTTCTGTTCCCAATGTCATTAAATCATTTGGTAGAAGAGCTTTTATGTTTAAAGCACCTGCAGATTGGAACAACCTTCCTGCTAATATCAGATCCAGTTCCTCTCTTGGTATTTTCAAGCATGCTTTGTCTTCTCATCTCATGGTGACCTGTTCCTGTTTTCACTGAAGACGCATTTCTGATTTGTTGATCTGTTACTTATCATTATATACTGTCTTTTTAGTCCCAGTGTTGACCTTTGTGGCCCTACTATGGTTGTTTTGTTTTGTTTTGTCCCAATGTAGTTACAATAACTGTGGTTTGTCCTTGTTTGTACTATTGTTCTTGTCTTTTGGTTTGCTTGTTTTGTTTGTTTATTTGTCTGTTTGTTTTTCTATATTGTTGAGAACATGTTTGTCTGTTGAATCTATGTTTGCCTATATGTTTGGACCCCCTCGAAAACGAGATGATACATCTCAAGGGGTTTTATCCAAATAAACAAATTTCAATATAAGTCTAACCTCAGCGCAGCTTCGCCACGCGAACGAGGCGTGGCTAGGTCCATTTCGCAAGTCTGGTGGGCCACGCAGTCAGACTTAGACCAGCGCAAGCCCTCCCCTCGTCCCTCTTACCGGCGCAAACGGCAAAGAGGGAGGAGACAGGAGGAGGAGAAGTGGGATTAACACAGCCGATTCGGATCTTCACCAATCAAAGGAGCTCCTCTCCTCACCTTTAACTGCGCCGCGGGCGATGCACGCTGCAAGTTTGTCATTTTATACTTTGACATGGACGGAGCTTGCGCTCAATGTTGTCAGCCAGGGAGACAAACAATCGCTCGCGAAACACCTCTGCCTTGCGACGGCCCCCATCACCTGGCTGAGACACACTGACCCCCTTGAATGTGGAAGATTTTTCAAATTCCTCCCTCATGCATTTTGTGTTCACACCGTCGGCTTTCCTCCAGTGGCGTCCCTAGGCTAAAACACTCGGGGCTAAAGCCCCGGATGTTTTTTAATTAGCCCTGAATATTAATTTTCAAAAAAAAAAAAAATTTTTTTTTTTTTTTTTCAAACTACCGTAGTTTTTTTCAAACTACCGTAGTTTGAGGATGTGATCTTAAAAAAAAAAAAATTAATATTCTTATGTTGATGCTTCGATAAAAACAGTGTTTTTGGACAGGTTTGAGTAACAATTAATTATATTTTTAAAAAGCCACTACTTTGGCTTTGGCACACAAGTGGTTAACACCTCCAGGTCGCACTTGACGTCATTCACCCAAAACAGCGGCGCATTTAACTTGACAACAAATACCTGACAGCAGGCAGGTTTGACAACAGCAAGCTGCAGCTGTCTTTTGGTAGCTAGTAGCAGCTAAAGTGTATCAAGATGCCACAAAAAAGATTTCCATGTTTTCCCCCAAAGGTGGTCAGCAATCAAAAAGGTAATGGGAATAGAAATTATGTAAAAATTTCGAAAAGAGTGTTGCAGCTGGAACTACAAGAGGGTAGTAGCTAACATTAGCTAGCTAGCAGCTAGTTGATATTGCTCTGGTTGATATTACATGAGAAAAAAAGCAATCTGTAATTATTGGCATCTGTAAATGCAATTGTAGGGTGTGAGAATTGTGTACCTAGAAATAACTAAGTTTGGGCTTCTTCTAGAGGGGAAAGTTGCTGAAGTTAATGTGCTATAACATCGAACCATCTTGTTTATTTTCTTTTTCATGCATGATAGCAGCTAGTTAGCAGACAGGGATCCCGCACAGCCTGCCTCTTTTACTGTAGCTGCTAATGTGTTAAATGGAAACACAATGTGTTGTTACGTAGCTAGCTAATGTCAGTACATAGAACTAAATTCAAAATGGGTCATTCATTTGATGATCTGTGGATTGCATCGTTTTCACCTTTTTCACCAATGATGGAGAATGTCTCTATGCCTAAAAATTTCGGCGCGCACTCTGCGCGCGCATATATTGCGTGTGTCACTCTTCCGGGCTAAGCCCCGGATGTGTCAAAATCCTAGAGACGCCCCTGCTTTCCTCATTGATCTCAGTGCACTCAGTGCCACGCCCACCTCAGTGTTAGCACGGACAGCTGTTGCGTCTCTCCTCTGAAGGAAAAGTGACAGGGCCTGTAGAATCTCCAGCGCATCTTTAATCAGTGCCATCTCCACCGAAAAAAGCCACTCTGTCATTTTAGTGTGTATACCCTGACATCTTGCCCTCTCCTTGGTGGATCGGGATGGGTTTTTGGCCACCTCTCCAAAAAGTTTCACCAGGGCTGGATAGCTCTCCCAGAGAGCTGTCACTGACGTGCAGGATGAGGACAGCCAGCGCACATCAAACACTCTCCCAATCCTACGAGCCTGGATGCCCAAATCAAAAGCCGCAGACTCAAGCTCTTTCATGTGTTTGGGGCTTTGAGAGAAAAATGCATATAGAGAGTCAATGAACATTTGGAAATGAGTGGCATCTGTGGTTTTTTTCACAGCATCGTGGACTGCAAGTTCTAGCTTGTGATTCATGCAGTGAATGACCGTCAGGTTCACGTTGATCCTCTCACGCAGGAGTGTGGCTGCACCTCTGTATTTGCGCATCATAGAAGCTGCCCCGTCAGTTGCAATGCCAATTAGCCGGGAGCGCAACACGTCCTCGGAGATGCCCTGCTCAGCCAGGCTTTGTAGCAGGGTGTCACAGATGCATGACTGCAGTTCAATAAGATGAAAGAAGAAGTTGCAGATCTCGCCCTCATAAGGAATTCTAATATAGACGATCAAGCATGTTTTGTTGGACGCTGTGGTGCTCTCGTCAATTAGGATGCTGAACTTATCGGGTGAGTTTTTTGATGAAGTCCGCGAGCTGTGCTGTCATTTTATCTCCAATGAACATGTTTATGTTGCGGCAAGCCTTGTCTGAATGCAGCATACATCCGAGATTTACCCTGTTAAGTTGCTGAAGTTCCACCAGCTGTGGCTGCATTTTGAATGAAAGGTTGTTTTTGCACATCATGTAGGCAGTGCGCATGCAGTTTTCAGTGGCCTGTAAACTTTTTTTAATTCTGTTTTCTCCACAACTCGGCGCTACTGCCTTCTCAATTGCGGCCTGTTGTCTTGTCTGAAAAATATCAAGACATTTCAGGTGGGAGTGGCACTTTCCATGTCGGTTTATTTTGTCATGTAGTTTTTTCGCTGACTTTGCTTTTACACCATTAATGAATGCAGGGTCGATGTGGAGCCTCTCTTGTGTATAGGGACCCAGATCTTTAATTTCAGAACAGGCTGTGTACTGGACTGACCTGTCTGTGGTGACAGTAAGCCACTGTCGAACCTCTCGCCATTTAGCGAAGCGACCCAGCTCAATGCAGCCCCCAACCATAGTTTCGGGGGGCGAGGGATTAGCAACTGACCCCTGTCCACTCGGATCGGCCTGGGAGCTCTCTTCAGCCAGGGAGATGCTGCTGTCCTTATATGTCTTATATTTTTTCTCTGAATTTTTTGTTGTGATCCTGTAAAATATGAAGATATGCTGCTCTGTATTCTTTTCATTTTTCCTCCATTTGATCTAAACTTTTGTTTCGGCGGGGACAGGAAGTTGACTTTTGAAACCATAGAAACGCAAGTAAATCCGGTTGGTTTTCAAAATAAAACTGCTTTCTGCGAGCGCGACGCCTCTGACTCGCTCCCGGTAGATCAAAATCACAGCACAATCAAAATGAAGACGGACCCTGTGTATTTTGCACTGCATGAAAAGTGGGATTTTCGACAGTTAGCGGCACTGTAGATTGTCGTGGAAGTTCAGGTTTGCGAATGCATACGACAATTTGCAGGAAACACCCACAACTGTCGGGAATTGTCGTGAATTGTCAGAAATTGTGCTGGGCAGTTTCCCCCCCATCACCCCCCTCTCCCTAATTCAAGGGAAGGCTTTAATATGTAAATGATCATGCTGTGAGCTATACAAATGCAAATCAGTGTAGCTTGGTAGCAGGAGGAGTGTTATTCCAGGTAAGATTTTTCTAAAAGGTATTAACTTCATTTTAATCCTTATAAAACCCACTGTCAATTTAAAACATCCACAAAACGTTTTTATGCATTTGAACACATTTTGTCAATACTGAGAAGTACGCTGGTGTATTAGGGCCATATGTAAAAAAACAAAAACAAACAAACAAAAAACCCCCAACTATTTTAAAAGAAATATATTCAGAGAAAAAACAAACAAATTGACTTTAATCATCATCTAAACAGGTTTTTAAAAATTATGTAAAATGTGTTATCTACTACAATGTTATGTAAAAAAGATTAATACAACAACCACAACAGTGAAAAGCAACCACATTTTAACTAGACAATTTAAATGGGACTTTTCCCAGGTTTGTCTAAATGAATACAACTTTGAACATATATTTTGGAATGAGTGTTGAGAGATGGGCAAACCACATCTCGCGAGTTCTTCCATATAACAATGAACTCCCCTGTGATTGGAGGACCCGACGAGACTCATCCAATCACGTGAGGTCATGGGCGGGACTAACACGGAAGTACTTGCAAGGAGTTCTTCGCTTGTCTGAAGAGCCTGGTGATGCGAGGCTACAAGGAGTAAACAGACTTCTTCACAACTTTTTCTAACTTTGCTGATTCGTTGACTACAATGGCTGGACAGCGTCTTAACCATAGACATACTTCGCCTCCCCCTCAACTCCTCTGCGTGGACGCGAACACCTTTCCACAGCAAGTCGGCAGACCGACGAGAGGAGAGTGCTTTTGAACGCTGTTAGTGGGCTGTCTCGTCAGATAACTACCGCCGACACAGACTCGGACTGACTGCCTTCATGCCTTGGAGATGAAAAACAGGCCAGAGGAGCCCAACTCTAAGAGGAAAAGACGGATGCAATCCCCAAATTGCGGTAAGAATATGTTCGGTGCCTGCTGGCTAAGCTAAGTAGCCTCAAAGTAAAGCTTTCTTTCCGTAGCCCAAGCTAAAAGTAGCCTGAACCAGTGTGTTGCTTTATCAAACTGTGTTTCTGTGTATTTACAGGATGCAGTACGCCGTCTTCACAACTCTGAGGCAACTTGGAGGAGCTACAAACCAGAGCAAGGGTAAGATTTAAAGAATAGGCTATGTGTTCATTCTGCTGCATAAGGAAAAACGTAAACAGATACTCATCTTAACCGTACATTTTGTTTTCACAGACTGACCTCGTGACCACTGTGCCTGATGCCGATAAAGACACTATTGTGTGTAAGTAACGTTTAGTACTTTCTGCTTACTGTTCAATGTAAGGGGATGCATGTTAATGCTGTGCCTAAGTGTATCTGTGTTATACTTGCAGCGCAGGCGGAAGCTGTGAAAAGGTCTCTGGAGCTCTGCAGCCTCACATTCAGAGGCAAATCCTAAATACAGGGCAACACACCACAGATGTTTACAACATGGACAAAATTAAAAAAGAGTGTCATCTGTTACCTACATCCCAGACGCAGCAAACAGAGCTGTGCCGTATGATCATGGAGGAGAATGCTGTGTGTTGTGTTTTGTGCTATGTATACATACATTTTTTATTATTATTTATGCCAATAAAGCTCTTTCTGTGAATAAACATGTTGCTGGCAATTTTTCTTTGCTCAATAAATTCATGTCCATAGGATAACAATATTTCAACCAATTAGGAGTCATTTTCCTAATTTAAAAGTAGCCTATATGTCAACCAATCGCGAGTCATTTTTCTAGTTTAAAAGTATACATATGAACCAATCACAAGTCATTTTCCTAGTTTAAAAGTATACATATGAACCAATCACAAGTCATTTTCCTAGTTTAAAAGTATACATATCAACCAATCACGAGTCATTTTCCTAGTTTAAAAGTATATATATCAACCAATCCCGAGTCATTTTTCTGGTTTAAGAGTAGTGGTTTCAACCAATACTGAGTGAGGCCATTCAAGCCCCGCCTGGCTGCTGCTGTTCATATGCTGATTAGAGCCATTAACACCTTCTGACCCGGCGCTGTTTCGCCGCGATTCATATGCTAATTAGCCCCTCCACCAGTGGTTCGTTTCCGTCAGTATGTGGCACGGACGAACGCGACGTTTGCAGTCCATAAATTGTCGTTAATTGCCGGTAATTAGGGAAATCTGCGGGCGTTTACGGGGACGAAAATCCCACTTTTCATGCTGTGTTGGTTGTTAATTATTACGATGTAATGGTGAAAATACTTTGGGTGGGGGGGATAATTTTTGTCCCCACCGAGGATAAAAATAATTCAGCGGAGGGTAGGACGTGTAAACCAGAGGGGGGGAAAATCCCCACAATCCCCACCATCCCCACCGGCAAATCAACACAGTCTCACCCCTTTGCGTCAAACGGTTGACGCTTGGTCAAGGCCCCTTACGTCAATATACTGACGTGGAGGGGGTACCCTCGAGGTCGTTTCTCGACGAATAGGGCCACTCATAGACTTGAATGCAAATCCCTCATCGTCGGATTTTGACGAAGGGGGGCGGGACCGTTTCTCCCTCACTCCCAGTGCGTCAACAGCCTGACGAACGGTCACTGTCCCTCCTCGTCACATGCCTGACTCATTAGGTGCCCGTTTTTCGTCAGGTTTTGACGCGCTCGGCTTTCAGTTGATTCCAATGCAGTTCCCTTCGCGGCGATATGTGACGCTCAGAGCAAGTGATCCAGCCGACCCGGCTGCGGCACTGACGGACGCTGTGAGCAGAGAATAACTTTTTTTTTTTTTTTTTTTTTTAACTTTTCCTTAAATCTTTATTGAACCTGATGCTGCTGTGTCTGACGTAACTTTCGGCAAGGACGTCCTTTCGGTTATTTATTTATTTATTTAGTGATCATGGTGTTTGGTGCAGAATAATCAATCAATAAATAAATAAATAAATTACGTCCTTGTCGGAAGCTGCGTCAGACCAGGAGGGGGGGGGGGGGTTGTGGATTCTACAGGTGAAGACCACTTCCGCGTTCAAAAAGCTGCTCTGTTTAATCAATATTCTGAAGAAAGATCTGATTATTAGCCATAACGCTGTAACCATCCAAGGAAGACTGTGTAACAATATTATGTGCTTCTGCTGAGTCCAAAAGCCCTTTGTAATATCAACTTTATTTTAAGAAAACACGCTTTGTTTCCAATGTCATATCACGGAGAAGCACTACATTACCCATAATCCTCATATTTATCAGCGACGTGTCTGATTGGTTGAGCTTGCTGTTGCCAGCAAATGAAAAAATAAAACAAATTGAGCTTATATTATTTTCTTAGTAACTAAAAGGTCTTAACATCTTTTTTGTTTTCAACATTGAATAAAAAAAGGGTGCTATATTGTTAAAATTCAACAATAAAGTGCATAAAAGTTGGCTTGACTTCTTTCTTTTTTTCTTTTTTTTCATAATTTTCACCAGCATCTTTCTGGTCCACATCACATCATATTTATTGTAATTTTTAATTCAATGAGTGACATTTTATTTTTTATCTGAAAAACATTATTATGAATTCAAGGGTCAGAGGTCACTGATTAGTGTTAAATTTAACCTTTTTGACCCTGTTTCCTTGAATAAATCACTAAGACTTTGATGCGGGAACTCTGACTCAGAGTCTGTCAGACTTAAAGCTTGAGAGACCCTCTTAGTCAGAAAAGCCGAAATAGACAAAACACATTTCCAAAAGTCGTACAGTTCTGATTTCGTAATATATGGTTCGGGGGCCCAAGACGAACGCGTAGATGTGTGTTTGGTCCTGATCGAGCCATTACTTTTCGAGAGGCGGGGCTTCAAACAGTCGCATTCCTCTGTATCCTTGAGGCCGCCGTTTCCATAGAAACCGACCAAATCACTTGAAACTTGGCCTGTGGACTCATGGTGAGGCCCTTATCCATCACCCCGAGACCCAACTCTGTGGGAGCATGGGAAAGCCAAGTGGCCCCCCGGGGCCCCCTGGGGCCCCTAGAGCAACGGGACCAAAATATTCTGATAGAGGACTCTCTGATATACAACCTATTAATATTTCATGATGATAACTTAAAGCGTGTATGTTTTGTTGAGAAAAAGCAGGAATGGCTGGATTCACTTTGATGTTTGACCCCTGTGACCTTTGACACTTACCAATTGGCTTTATGCACAGCTCCCCTACTTCCTGATCGTACACCAGCTCCTTTAGCTAAAAATTCAGCCTGATAGGCCAAAGCATCTGGAAGCTATTAAAGAATTGCATTTCTCCTTTAATATGAGGTCAGAGAAAGGAGCATTGCTTTTTGGCTATTTGTGACCCTTCTGAATGTCACAGAGCTCTGAATCTTTTGCACACACAATCTACTAGACATTCTGGACAACCTATCAAAATCTCAGCTTCCCGCATCAAAGTCTTGGTGTTTTATTCAAGGAAACAGGGTCAAAAAGGTCACAAATCAGTGACCTTTGACACTTGTGAAGGTCGCACGGGTTTGAAATTGCACACGGTGGATGGCCTTAGGCCCCCGGACAAATACATGAAACTTTCAGCCTTATAACCCCAAGGATGTAGACGTTATTAGACAAAAGGCTTCTAAATCTAGGCTTTGAAGGCCGAGAAACGAGCCTGGACAGTCAGCTGTGACCCTTCTGGACGTCCGACAGGTCTGAAATTCTACAGAAACTTTGTCCCTAGTGCTCTGAACAAAATCAAATCAAAATCTCAGCTTCCCGCATCAAAGTCTTAGTGATTTATTCAAGGAAACAGGGTCAAAAAGGTTAAATTTAACACTAATCAGTGACCTCTGACCCTTGAATTCATAATAATGTTTTTCAGATAAAAAATAAAATGTCACTCATTGAATTAAAAATTACAATAAATATGATGTGATGTGGACCAGAAAGATGCTGGTGAAAATTATGAAAAAAAAGAAAAAAAGAAAGAAGTCAAGCCAACTTTTATGCACTTTATTGTTGAATTTTAACAATATAGCACCCTTTTTTTATTCAATGTTGAAAACAAAAAAGATGTTAAGACCTTTTAGTTACTAAGAAAATAATATAAGCTCAATTTGTTTTATTTTTTCATTTGCTGGCAACAGCAAGCTCAACCAATCAGACACGTCGCTGATAAATATGAGGATAATGGGTAATGTAGTGCTTCTCCGTGATATGACATTGGAAACAAAGCGTGTTTTCTTAAAATAAAGTTGATATTACAAAGGGCTTTTGGACTCAGCAGAAGCACATAATATTGTTACACAGTCTTCCTTGGATGGTTACAGCGTTATGGCTAATAATCAGATCTTTCTTCAGAATATTGATTAAACAGAGCAGCTTTTTGAACGCGGAAGTGGTCTTCACCTGTAGAATCCACAACCCCCCCCCTCCTGGTCTGACGCAGCTTCCGACAAGGACGTAATTTATTTATTTATTGATTGATTATTCTGCACCAAACACCATGATCACTAAATAAATAAATAAATAACCGAAAGGACGTCCTTGCCGAAAGCTACGTCAGACACAGCAGCATCAGGTTCAATAAAGATTTAAGGAAAAGTTAAAAAAAAAAAAAAAAAAAAAAAAAGTTATTCTCTGCTCACAGCGTCCGTCAGTGCCGCAGCCGGGTCGGCTGGATCACTTGCTCTGAGCGTCACATATCGCCGCGAAGGGAACTGCATTGGAATCAACTGAAAGCCGAGCGCGTCAAAACCTGACGAAAAACGGGCACCTAATGAGTAATGGTACAGACACACCAACTCCGTCAACCGACGTTCAGTCAACGGATTCCATTCATGTCTATGTGGAGCAGGAGCTCCGGCCGGGCGGGGCAGATGGATACAGCAGGAGGAGTTGA
The DNA here is from genome assembly GCF_045865225.1 of Trachurus japonicus. Classification (NCBI taxonomy): domain Eukaryota; kingdom Metazoa; phylum Chordata; class Actinopteri; order Carangiformes; family Carangidae; genus Trachurus; species Trachurus japonicus. The sequence goes on along the minus strand of NC_140922.1, from coordinate 2,380,943 downwards.
CGGCCCCGTCGCCGTATGTGAATTTGCATAAAGTTCGATAGATTGAACTTTATGCAAATGAGGTCCGTCCAACGCAATGCGGCCGGCTCCAGAAACTTCGTTCAAACTATCAAACTGGGCGGTGTTGATCAAATATAAATCCAGATTCTGTTACTGCACTACACATTTCCCGCCTCAAATGTTTTCAGAAACATACTTTAGTGTGTTGTTTAACTGTAAAATGAGATCGTTTGTGACCCGGCCGCCATGTTGGAAACGGCAGGGCGAAACTCAAGCTCGGCACTACGTCACATAAACGTCACATAGTCCTGCCCACTCGCTGCAGCGCTCGCCGGTCCGTTGTGGCCGGATCCGTCGCCGCCGGAGTTGGTGTGTCTGTACCATCAGGCATGTGACGAGGAGGGACAGTGACCGTTCGTCAGGCTGTTGACGCACTGGGAGTGAGGGAGAAACGGTCCTGCCCCCCTTCGTCAAAATCCGACGATGAGGGATTTGCATTCAAGTCTATGAGTGGCCCTATTCGTCGAGAAACGACCTCGAGGGTACCCCCTCCACGTCAGTATATTGACGTAAGGGGCCTTGACCAAGCGTCAACCGTTTGACGCAAAGGGGTGAGACTGTGTTGGGCAAATCGCACCCTGGTTGTTCGAATAGGGAATAGGTTTGTATACCAGTACTAAATTGGTACCGGGGTACTGAGGCATTTAAAAGGGTACTATACTAATTACAATGCGGTGACATCACCGAGAGAGACGGGCCGCTACAGACTCGTTAATTAATGCAAACACTGCTGCTTGATAAGTTTCATTTTTACTGCGGATCACTGACATGCATTCTCTCTCTCTCTGTGTGTGTGTGTGTGTGAACACAATGAAAGAGCGCTACACGGAGATGAATTAACGGAACGATATTGCGTTGATGGAAAAAAAAAAAAAGCAGAGTCAATTTGTGGTTTGGTCTTGATTCTGTGGCACTACATATGGGAAACAATAGGTGTGTGTATAGAAAAACATGTTGGTACCGATACCGGTACCAAAATGTTGGTATCGTGACAACACTACCAAGGAAGAAGAAATGAATGAAAGGGGTCATTAAATATTAGGGGTGTAACGGTATGTATTCGTCTGAGTGAATATAATTTTTTTTTTTTTTTAAGTCGAGTCCACACTCCAATCCAGGTGGCGGTAATGAGCCTTGAAGCTGCAGCAACCGTCATAACAGACAAATAAGAGAAGTGACGAGAGTGTGAAGTTAGTGGAGCTGCCTGCTTCATTCATGTCACCGTGTTGCTTCTCAGTGAAACACAACAGCGAGGGCAACGGCTCGCAACTGGTCCACTGGACAAAATCTGTCGGCGCTATTTCATGGATGCGTGGTGCATCACTAGAAACGCATCAAACATGTTAGCGCATGTTCGGGGACAGCTCTCCATTCCGACACACCTTCACTTCGACACCCCGCTGTTCCGAAATACCCCCACTTCGAAACACCGCTGTTCCGACACCCTCCCCCCCGCAGCTGTCCAATGTCCAAGGTGCTGAACCGCGTGACGTTGTTTACATTCTGCTTTGTGGCTTGTCTGTGAAACGTGCGCTGCTCAGGGACTGGGCAGATCTGTCCCACTTGCTTTCTCCCCGACTCCGTTGTTGGAGATCTCCACACAATAATAGAAATGCACTCCCCCCCCCCCCCCCCCCCCCGCTCGAGAGCGGCTGAACCCGGCTTGAGCTCACAGGGGCGCGAGGCTGTTGCAGCCGCCGCTCGTGCTGACAGCTGACTGAGGGAGATGCTTTGGTTGGGCTTAGGCAATGAAGAAAGGAGTTGACTAGACAGGCCAGAAGCATAATGAACATTATGTCATTAATATGAAGTATTTGCTTGTTTTGCAGTTAATTATGCACATGATCCGTTTGACCCCAAAAAGGAAAAAAGGATCAATGCACACTGCGCACTGCACAGCCTCCGTTTCCTTTCTGATTAGGTCCGTCTGTCCGTTCGGAGTGGGGGGGTTTCCCCCAATAGCCTTTTCGGAATAGCGGGGTCTTTAGAAAAAATAGAAAACCCCGCTATTACGATGAATGGAAGTCTATTGTCGGAAAGGTGGGGCTTCGGAAAGGCGGGGTGTAACCCGCATGTTCACCACTAGGGCTGGGTACCGAACTTCGGTTCTTTTGTGGCACCGACCGAAACGCTTCGGTAGTACCGAGTATCAAAACATGCCTCGTCTTTCGGTGCCAAGTTTCGGTACCCGGAGGTTAATCACGTGATCAAGATCTGAGGGGTATTGCACAAAACCTAGATAAGGGATTAAGCTGGGATATGTTGGTTATCCTGGCTTAATTTGGCCTCAAGTCGGTTGCATGAAAGCAGCTCAAATCTATCCTGGTCAAGTTACCATGGTGATTCATTCTCTGCAGCTAGCCTGCTCCAGACCAGGCTAACAGCCAGGCTTAGTTGATTCTGTTGTCTTTATCTGTGAAGTCAGCAGCCACTCTGATCAGAAATCAACGTGTTTCAGACAGTTATTCCATGTCCTTATGTTCATATTGGCCTGATTTATAAACAAACTAAATACATTTACAAATCTGTGTCCATCTATGATATTTTATGACCACTAGTAGCTATATATTACTGGCTTCTCATAAAAAGCAATGTAGCAAAAATGGCATATAGATTTATTTTTATTTTTTTTTAAATAAAATGTTAATATATTGGCCTAAATATTGGTTGAGGTAAGAAAATGAGAATAAAATTGAGTGACTGTGAGCAACCACCTTCCAAATAATTTATACACCTCATGTGAACATTGTTATCAGCAATTTATTGAAGCAGCAGACTGCATAATGTTTTTATATTTACCGGTAATTCATTTTCACCTGTTGAACTTTTGGTCACTTTTGCTGTATAAACTTGTATTACTTGTTATGTACTTAAAATTATAAGGAATTTGGACAATGAATCAACTTCCACTGCTCATCATTTAGGCAAAGTGCACAACTGTTCATTTGTGAAAGGAACTTGAGTTGTGATTATAGTTTTGGATTATTCAATCAGTCCGCAGTTGTCCGCTGCGCTCTCTCTGAGCTTTATGACAGCGGTGCTTTTTTTTTTTTTTTTAAGAGGTGAGTCACCTGACGTCAGCACTAAGTTCCTGTTGATTGGAGGAAAGTGGCCACACCTGTCCTCTCATCAGTGAATCTGTGATCAATGTCTGTGGTCTACTGACGAGAGAATAAGTTCCACCTGGCTTGACAAAGCCGCTGCTCCTCAGCCTGGCTCGGCGTTAGTGCAACCAATTAAGCCAAGATGCTCCGACCAGACTAGGTCAAGCCGCGCTTGCTCAGTTATCCTGGATTTCTTTATTCTACTTTTGTGCAATAGCCCCCTGATAATGCTGCCGGTGATCAGCTGTAACATTACGTGGTTGCTGCATGCATCGGGTGACATCTGTGTTCCTCTTCACGTCCTGTCTGGGGCACCTGGTTTTGTTTTTATATATATATTTCATGACAACATCCGGGTTTGGTTGTTTTTCATGTGCTTAAATTGACTGGTGCTTTGCACAGAAAACTCCGGTATTTTGTTGCAATTAACGTAATTCCCGAGAGGCTGCCTCTCCGTGCGGCCCCGCGATGCGCACATGCTATAATAAATTGGGGGGGCGTCAGATAAATAAGATAAATAAATAGCATTGCTGACTTCACATTCAGCCAACTGTGTTTGGCATGACACAGACGGGAGAAGCGTTCTGTAACTCCATCCACAGTCACTTGCCTGCTGCAGGATTTTGAAGTCAGGTTGCTCCGGTCCAAGCTCCTTTATCCTTTTTACTCCAGCGAACGCCTCGTGAAAGGATTATTTCGTAAAGAATCAACTGATTTTTCTTTTGCTGCGGCCGCCATTGTCTCCTGTCTTGTTGTTGTTGTCTGTCTGCTCCGTGTGCACGTGGATGCGTCTGTAACTGTTTGAGTGACAGGCACGGCTCCGCTGCCAGGGGAGTGACTTTGATTGACAGGTCAGGTATCATGAATCAATCCGATTGGATGAAAAAATGACCCAAACGCGCTGATTGGCCACGGGCGCAGAGAGCTGCGCCCGGAGGAGAATCTTGAAGTGACCAATTAGAGACCAGCATGAAGTCACATGGAAGCCAAAAGTTTAAGAGCCCACATACACACTCATTAGGCCGGCGCCCCTCGCTATTGAAATGTATGAAACAACCCAGAATAAACCCAATATGGAATGGAAAGGCTTACAAATTTCAAAGTAAAACCCATTGTATGAGTGAACACTGAACAGAAATGGTAATTACTTTTTATTATGTTAAGTGGGTCTCATTCATGAAACGTGAGTAAATCTGTGTGTAGATTTGCACATAAAAGCTCACGTTACTAAAACTCTACTCCGGATTCATGAACGGTGCGGGAAACTCAGATTTGATCGTAAACACGTGTGTAACTTCATGAATGCCAACCCATCGTAACCTAACAACACGCCCCCGGTGATCAGCAATTAGCATAGATCTCCATACATGAATAGCCATATAAGGAGATCCTGACCACCATATTAGGAGGTAGGTGCATCCTGCTCACCTGTGGCCATGACGCAAACGAGGAAAGAGGGAGAGAGAGAAAAAAAGAGAGATCACGGATCAAATTCATTTTGGGTGAAGTGGAGTCCAGAAAAAATATTTTATTCTCTTCTGTCAGTAGTGGTGTGACTGGGACAGGTCAAAGGCGTGGAGGGAATAAACAGATGTAGTGAATTAAGTAGGCCTATCCTTGGTTGATTAAAGAACCGTTTAAGAAGTAAAGCCAGAATAGTTCGATATGAAACATGAAAAAAAAAAAAAAAAAAAAATACACACAACTCCAGAGCTACTGCAGCGACGGGAAGGGGTGGCTCTTCACAGCCTCAGCTGTAGAGGAGCATGGTTGTATCAACACATGAAGTTATATAGGCAGGTTATATTGTTACAGAAGCACCAGCCGTCTGTCACAGCTCCATCCAAACCGGTGCCGACTGCACTGCTGCGCAGGGTGAAGTATGCGCTCACCGAGCGTGTAGCGACACAAAAAAGTTTTTTCCGGTTTTATATCAGATTATTATCGTCATAAGATGGACCCTTGACGTGTTGTGCGTGTCCGATCCCTAAAACGTCTCTCTCTCCAAATATTTCTAATTGTTTTTCATGTTTAAATTACGTGTTTCAAAGGTGTCGGTGTATTTTGAACATGAGAGAGAGTAATACAGATTAAAATTGTAATTTTCAACAGTGACAAGCAGTATTTATTTGCATTCCTACATTTACACAAGTGCTACACACAGTCCGGAGCAGGTGTAGATTTTGTGAGTAGCTACGAAAAAATCAGCACTACTAAAAGATTGATGAATGCGGAAATCCACCTAAATTTGCGCTGCTCAGGGTTTACACACAAATCCGTGCTGCTCACGTTTCATGAATGAGACCCACTGTGTTTACACTTTGTTCCTGAAAATTTGATGGGGACGGGCCCTAGCGCCCCCTATTGACCGGCCGCCACTGCTCTCGGCTATTTCATGTTATCAGTCCCTCCTGCCTCTTTCTGTCCCCTCTGTATGTGCGGCTCCGCGACGTGCAACTGCACATGAGGGAGCAGACGTCAGAGCAGGGTTTCCTCTGCCTGCAAAATGCTGGAGCGCAAGTGGTGTAGCTGTACACAGGGGCGGACCAACCATCTCTGTGTCCTGGAGGGTCACAACACGGCCGGCGGCCACCACGTAGTCACTGTTATTTTTATTTTTTAAAATTTATTTATTTAATGAGACTACCTGACAGCCATGTTTAAGGGAGACCAGGGACAATAGTAACACTTTTTGCATTTAACAAATCAGAAACCCTTAGCCTATTTAAAAACCTTAATGTGTCAACTACAAAAATTATGTATGAAAGTGGTTTCCTAATATTTTCAGGTTGCAAAATTCATCTAACTGCAATGAAGTTGTAACACATGCCAGGGTGTTCTACCTGTTGAGCCGTAGAAAAGCTGCTGGTTGGAATAGAAGAATACAACTCAAGATTTGTACCGTGATGTGTAATGTAATTTTCATTTTTTTTAGAACTGATGTTATAAAATTGGTATCGAAAAAAGTATCGTTCAGGAACCGTTATCAAAGTGAAGGTATTGGTATCGGTACCGGTATTGAACATTTTTGATTGATACCCAGCCCTATTCACCACCCACCCATTTGTCGATCACTGGTCCAACTTGTGTGCAGCAACTTATCCCTAACCCTGCTTTTAAGCCTCTTGACATGCACACAGACACCAAAAACATCACTAAAGCAACTGGCATCTACTTTAAATTAACTGTGTAAACCAACATTGATGTTAGTCTCTTTTTTTTTATAATAGTTGTCAGTTGTCAAGTGCAAGTTTTTTTTCCTCTAGAATTAATGAATGGTATTATAACACTCCTAATGCACTTGTTTTATTTTATGTTCTTTAAAAAAAAAACTTTTATAACACAAGACATATTTTAGTTTTACATTCAATTAGTGTCTGTTGTACCAAAACCGTACCGAACCGTGGTTACATGCTGTCATTCCGACATCCCACCATTCCGACATACCACTATTCCGACATATGAATGTCCCACCATTCCGACAAGGCTTTCAATATAAGGAAATGTGTGTTACTCAACAGGTGACTCCCTTCTTTAAGACATGCTGACAGAGGAATACACACATGGTTGTGTGGGAGCTTGTAGCACTAGTGCCCTCCCCTGGGGTTGTGACGCGTCAACCCCAGTCTCCTGCCAGTTTGCGTCTGTCAGGTTCCCAGCAATTTGAAGGCAGAAAAACTCAGAAATGCAATTTTGCACTTCCTTTTCTGCCGATATGTCCTCTAACATCAGAAAAATACCACAGGAACATGTGAAAAGCACGAAAAACATGATTTTCATCGGAAGGGGTCTTTAATAGCCTACGGCATTTTAATTGGGATTATATTGGTAAGGGGTTCCCAACCACCAGGCAGGTGGATCATTTGGTACCGGGTCGCAGAGGGAGAGAATATATAATCGTATGTTTTATCTAATTTACACTTCCGGATGTTTTGTTTTGGACATTTTGCCACTCCCGTCTGTTCATCTTCCCCCTCCTTCCAGCTGCACTGGCTTCATCACTGCGCAGAAAATTTTAAATCGCCCAGCAGAATTAAAGCAGAATATCCTGAGATCGCCACAAAAGCACTGAAAACCCTGCTTCCGTTACTTACAAACAAATTATCTTTGTGATGCGATGTGATTAGTTTTCTACAGTGACAGCAGCAAAAAAAGATTACAGCGTAGCCTGGACTGGGGCGTTGTGATTGTCCACGCATCATCGGCAGTGATAGAAAGGCTGGGCTACAGGGTCTGATGAGGAGGCAGAGCTCACCAGTGAAAGAGAGAGAGACAGACAGAGAGGAATATCAGGCTATTGAATTTTCACCGTTTACCCAGCCCCCACTTTTCTTTTCTTTTTTGCAGCTGTATCAACGCAGTTGCATCATTAAGTGTCTGTAGGTACTTCTTATAATAAAAGTCATTATAGCGCTACTGAAATCATAAGGGAGCTGCTCATTAACAATTCATCCACTGACAGGCTGATACTCAGTCATGCTTTAGTTGTGAGCCCACACACTGTCTACCATATTATAAAATGTTACAGTTAAAAAGAAAATGTTCTACACATATCAGAACAGCCAAGACTTCAGAAAGGAATAACAGGATATGTAATCAAGTTATTTAAAAAAGATCTGTCTGGTTTTGTTTTGCTGAGTCATCATATCCACTCCACTCCATCCTCTCTATTCTTTGATGGCTGGAGATAAAATAAAAAAAAAACACAATACAAATGTAAACAAAAAGAAAAAGTCTGCTATACAATCATACTTAGATTTACATAAAATATATACAGAGGGGTAAATTATTTTAGTTTTGTACACTCACCTTTTCTCAGGTGTCTCCTTGTCTGTGTCTCTGCCTGGTCTGTCTGTGTGTTGCTGCTTTGTCAGAGACTCTGCCTGGACTCATCCAATATATAGAGACTGAGAGCTCCTCCCCTCACAAACTCCCCCACCCCTCCCAGAGGACAATGTGAATTGTACAATGAGATAAGCTGCACCAGTGAAAGTGAAAGTAAGAGAGCTGCATTTCTCTGAAATCATGTGACTTTGTGGAAATGATGAGGGGGTTATGAGGTTCCACGTGCCATTCCGAAGGGCCGCCATTCTGGTTGTGGTAAGGGTTGGGTGTGGCCGGGTGGCAGAGCATTGAACAAATAAAAGCCTGGTCTCTTTCCTGTGAAAATTCTTGTGAATGTACAAAATCTCTCAAAGCCCACTACCGGCCTGTTTGAGCAGTTTCTAAGCTGCTTAAATTGTGCTAGGGTTAAAATAAACCAAACCTTTCTGAATCCGATTGAACCTGTCCATGTAAACGTACCCAATGTGTCTTTTTTCTTTTTTACAACTACAGCACTTTTTTTTTTGCAGTGTTTAAACAACACACTTTCAGAGTTTCAAATTTGGCACTATTCTCCCACAGTATAATTTTGTTATCCAGTTTTGAAACCTTGTAAATGTAGATCTAAAAACTGGTGTTAATATATTTAGAAAAAAGTGTTGAGATGTCGAAACCTGAATGTTAATGTTAAAATCTTAAAACGTTGAATTATCCACTGAGAATGACAGACATCTGCCTTTTCTTTTGCGTTCAGACTCAATAGTCATGTGATGCGGACTGGGTTACAGTATAAATGTATGGGGACTGAACAGCGTTAAATGACATACAAAAAGCTAGAAATGCGTTGGAATACCATGCAAAATTACTTTAAAAAATTTCACTCATTATCTACTCACCCTCATGTGGACTAAGGGCTGGGAGAAGTTTCAGAGTCCTCCGTGGCTTCTCTGAGTTACAGTGGGGCTCCGTGCAGCACTGCATGTCCATATGACGGTTGTGAATGGAGCTCACTTTTCTTCATCCAAACAGACACAAAAAAACATCCAAATACCTCCACACAGCTCATCTGTAAGGTCCCTCTTGTATTGAAGCCCCGGCATGAGAAATTGTTCCGAAAAAAATTAAATAAGTCTATATTTTAAGCTTGTTTGTAGCAGAAGCTCCCAGCACTGCTCTTCCTGGTCCGTCCATTTGGTGTGTCTTTTTGGACGAAGAAAAGTGAGCACCGTTTGCAACCGTCATATGGACATGCAGTGCTGCACGGAGCCCCGCTGTAACTGAGAGAAGGCACGGAGGACTCTGAAACTTCTCCCAGCCCTTAGTTCACATGAGGGTGAGTAGATAATGAGTGAAATTTGAATTTTGGGTGAACTATCCCTTTAAGAAACGGCGCATTATTTATACGCCATTTCATGAGGGCAGGCTGAAACAGAGCTGCAAAGGCGAGCTGTAAGAGCAGACAATGAAAGAATAATACACCAGCAACTTCAAAACACTTTTCCTAGGGCACTCTATCTTGAAAGCTTGGAAAAACTAGAGGAATCAGTGGTTGAGTCAGAGACGAAGCACCATCATCAGGTGTTCTTACATCCATTTCCTGTAGACAAAGAATGAAGGAAAGGAAACATCAAAATGAAACTCTATGTCTCCAGAAGATGGGAGAAGAAAAAAAAAGTGCTTCAGAAAGTATTACTTCATCCAAAGGGTGTGATGTTTTGGTCCAAGAGAAGCATCAGCATATTCCACAGAAGTTCTAAAGAGGACATCGTGTACCTAGATGCAACTGGAAACATTATCAAGAAACCAAAAGACAGTGAAGGTCCTTTCTCAGTGCCTTACTCCACAGTCATTATAACATCTTAACAGGGAAAGACTGCAGCCATCCTACTAGGGGTTACACCCCGCCTTTCCGAAGCCCCGCTTTTCCGACAATAGACTTCCATTCATCGTAATAGCGGGGTTTTCTATTTTTTCTAAAGACCCCGCTACTCCGAAAAGGCTATCGGGGGAAACCCCCAGTGCGCAGTGCGCATTGATCCTTTTTTCCTTTTTGGGGTCAAACGGATCATGTGCATAATTAACTGCAAAACAAGCAAATACTTCATATTAATGACATATAACGTTCATTATGCTTCTAGCCTGTCTAGCCTCTACCTGGTCTTTTTTTACTAAACTTAACCAACTCCTTTCTTCATTGCCTAAGCCCAACCAAAGCATCTCCCTCAGTCAGCTGTCAGCACGAGCGGCGGCTGCAGCAGCCTCGCGCCCGTGTGAGCTCAAGCCGGGTTCAGCCGCGCTCGAGCGGAGCAGGGGGGGAGAAAAAGATAAATAGTGTATTTCTACCTACTGTGTGGGAGATCTCCAACAACGGAGTCGGGGAGAAAGCAAGTGGGACAGATCTGCCCAGTCCCTGAGCAGCGCACGTTTCACAGACAAGCCACAAAGCAGAATGTAAACAACGTCACGCGGTTCAGCACCTTGGACAGCTGCGGGGGGGAGGAGGGGGTGTCGGAGTAGCGGTGTTTCGAAGTGGGGCTATTTCGGAACAGCGGGGTGTCGAAGTGGAGGGGTGTCGGAATGGAGAGCTGTCCCCCCTACTAGGCCTGGGCGATAAACCGAAAATTTACCGTTACCGAAATTTACGACGATAACCGACGTCATTTTGCCCATGTCGGTATATTCGGTTTTTAAAAAAAGAAAAAAACAAAACAACAAAATAAAAGTTTTTTGGCTGTGTGTGTTGGTAGGCTATGTTCATGTCCCTTTAAGAGCCGTACTCCGTGTTCAGCGTGTGTAGTCACGTGACTCCACCCCATCCAGTCTGTAACAGGAAGGGACAGAGCCCGGCAGCAGCGCGCTCATCGGCTGATCTGTACTCGACCAGCGCTGCAGCAGCGCGCACTGCACTCCACAGCGCCAGATGTGCGACCAGGCAGACCGGTTAACATGTGCGCCTATCTGAAACTGCCTCCGCTCCAGGGCGCTGCACGTACAGTGCGACCAGGCCGTGAGACTGTTGTTATTTTTTAATGACACCCACACACACACACACCAGAGCAATGAGAAAACACCTCACTGAAATGTCGGATTAAAAACGTGCAGCGTTGGTCGCCACCGTTACATGATGTCAACAGACCATCGTGAAAGGAGTGACAAAGAGAAAATTTAAATTTATGGGCTGAAATAACCACGTTGACGTTCTTTATTGATAAACAGATCAGCGCCGTCCAGCGGGTCGACGCACTTGAAGAAGTTTACAAAGTGACAGTAGATTATTACTGTGCGTCTGCTCCGACCCCATTATGAAATATTGGCGGCGATAATTAAGAAGCAGCGGCAGCCACAACTAAATGTAGCGAAAACGTTCAAAAGTTGAATCGGCTGCGGCTGTTGAGGTAGTCATCTGGTTGGGGAGGAAGAGCAGCTTGTTCCAAAAAGAAATGCTGTAGCCTAATGTGTGCTGTAATAATGTGTGCTTATCAGTTGTTTAATAACTTTTAACCACTAAAAGTACTTTATTTGTATTTTCTTAACATATTTTCAGACAGTGTATAGTTTTAAAGAAGTGGCACCTTGGAAATACAGCAGTTATAGCAACAAAAAAAAAAAAAAAAAATGTCAGGGGGGCACGTGCCACCCCTGCAATCTGATTGGCCACCCCGCATGCCCTCCCAATGGTCATTGGCTCGTTGGTAATGTCAATCATTGTGTAAAGTTCGCTACACAGGCCGCACGTTAAAACGGAAGTAGATGTGAAACCTAAAATGACGACCGTATTAAGGACTCATGAAGGCTTTTATTTTCGAAAAAATACAAATGAAGTAGCTCCGTGGCTCTGCGGTAATGAACTCTAACTTCAACAGTCGGACTTTCTTGCAACATGATGCTTCGGTACCGGGTGCAACGAGTTAAGGTAAGATCAGAACACTACAGGTTCTTTAAAACTGTCGGTCACAAAAATGTTTTGCCAACTTCTGTTAAATTTGCATGAAAAACTGCTCTTAAACAACACGACAGGTGTGTTTTACTTTAGTTAGCTCTCCACCTGAAAAAATGTCAACACATCTCTCTACTGTTTCAGTAACGTTAGCATCTGTTGTGTGTTTTGCGACATGAATTAATAGTCAACAACAGAGTAGCCTATCATCATTGTTGCTACTGTTATGTTGGTACAGTGCAAATAACATGCTTTTCATTGTGTTTGTGAACACGTTTTCAATGTATAGCCTACTACAGTATGAAACGGAGGCAGGGAGATATCTCCGATTTCTTCTCCAAGAAGAAAATTAGCAGGGAAAGTGCAGGTGACCAGGATGAGAGTCAAGCTGAATGCAGCCAGGCAGAACAGGGTCAAAATTCCCAGGGCCAGAGCCAGACCAGCACTCATGGACCTCCAGGTGAAAATACAGCCAGTAGGCTACTGGGGAAAAGCTTTAAAATGTGTGATGTGTTCTGCACAATTTTACAGTTATTCGGTGAATTAATGAATTTGATATATAAATATCTGTAATTCATGCTATATATTATACAACAAATAATCATGTACACTTGATTAAAAATTTAAATCATGTATGTGCCATTAAAAATAAAATGTATGTAGTGTTGACTGTGTCAATCAATACTTTCAGATGCACAAAGGCAGAGGACTGATCCTGATGATGCTGCTGAATCGGATGACAGCTGTAGCAGCTCCAGCAGTCACAGCAGCTCCAGCAGCAACAGGAACCTCCCAGTTCATGCTACTTTTGTGACACCGAAAGGTCCCCAAGGTAAGATTAAGATGCTTTATTGTCATTGTATATCATACAACGAAATTTCCATTTAAGGCATTCCCAGATACCCATAGCAGCATTTAAAATAAGGTAGTATCTTTATTAAAAATTCTATTAAAGCAGAAGTAAGTGATATATTTGTGTTAATAAGAGGGCTCTACTTTCGTGAACTAGGTGCAGGCGGAGCGGATCAGGCCTGCGCCTCGCCTTCGCTTCGCCAACGGGGAGTGGTCAGGAGCAGATTGCGATTTTCCTTCGAAACGCAGCGGAGCGCATCCCGCCTACTTCCCTCCCACCGGCGCAAATGGCATAGAGGGAGGAGAGAAGGCGTGGAGTGGGTTTGACACAGCCGAGTCAGATCTTCACCAATCAAATGAGCTCCTCTCCTCGCCTTTAAATCCGCCGCGCGCGCGCAAGGCGGACGTTTGATCTCACCGTGGAAGAGAAGATTTGAATCAGCACCTACAGATTACAGCATACACATTCAGCACATCTATATCGACTGTCCCGTCACACTGATGACAGATCAAAGGCTGCACAGATGAAAGATGAGGATGGATTACTGCTGTGTTGACACTACAGGATTATCTGCTATATTTATGTATTTACTTATTGATTTATTGAGCCGCATCATCACGCGACCATAACAAATAAAACTGAAAACAAATAAACTATCATCTCTCACAGCAAACCACAATCAGCCTGGCATCATAGTGAGCAGATATTCACATCTCCATCTCAGGTAAATTCTAAAGAAAAAAGAAAAAGAGAGACGCTCCGCGATGCCTCCGTTACGCACAGCTGTTTATGTTGTGATCTGTGCACACGTGTTTAAATATAGGTTACTAAATATGAGTGTCTTTATTAATGGAAAAGGGGTGTGTGTGTTTTGTTTTTTGTTTTTTTTTACTGGGCAACAGCTCTCAATCTGTCAGAGCAAGTGAGACGGGAGGAAACTGATGTTCTGGTCCGGTCCAAGCTGGCAGTGTCCGGTCGCGCGAACAGACCTCGCGGGCTGATGATGCAAAAGTAGTCTGGGAGGGAGGAGGTTATGATGTTATCCAGGTCGGTCGGTCGGTCGGTCGGTCTGTCTATCTATCTATCTAACCTATATTTAAACACGTGTGCACAGATCACAGCATAAACAAACTGCAACGGCACAGTGTGTAGTGTCAACACCTGCTCTTGGGACATCCACGGCTGTCTCAGTCCCTCCCTGGTTTCATCTGTGTTAATTCAGTCAGGCTGAGTTTCTGCCTGTGACGTGTCTGCACTGCGCGCTGGGCAGTCAAATTGCCACTGCGCTGGCTGCGCTTCGCCTTGCGCTGACATTAGACCAGGTTGGAGCTGGCGAGCTTTCGGCGCACTCTCCGCGCGGTCTATCGGCAACAAATTGTCACTGCGCCACGGCGAATCTGTCGACACCTCCCCCTGCTGCGCGACCACTCCCATCTCAGCGCACAGCAGTCTGCCAATTTACCGAATCCGCTGCGCACCTTGTTGCACTGGACGATAATACCACTTCGCCAGCTGCGTCAGGGCTCGCCCCCCTGAGTTGCGCCAAGAAATTAGGGCCCTAAGTCTTAAATAGTTCTATCTTCCGACAGCAATCACTTACATAGAGTGTTTGGACTGAAACACGGGTCTGTCAGTCACTCTGCTCTGCTCTGAGCCGAGGAGAAAACATTTATCGTATCCTACAGTTTTTATCCAATGAGGAGAGAGAACGGCATGCAGGGCTGTGTGTGCAGCCAAGGGACGCCGTGAATGTGGCGACGTAGGGACGAGGACTGTTATGGTGCATTCAAGGAAACTCGTAACTCCTGTTTTTTCGACCTGTGAAGTTGTATCAGTTTGATCTGGTACGAGTTCACGGTTCGCAAGTTACGAGTGGCCGTTATAGTGACTTTCACCGGTAAAACAGGTCGGAAAAACACGAGTGGGTTGCCTGAAACGCTACAAAGTCGTAAGTTGTGACTTGAAGCTGTAATTTACGATTTCAAAAACCTGCCTGGAACGCAGCATGAGCGAAAACGACCGGATCGCTCACTTCTGCTTTAACTTATCACCAGCAACATGTGAATTACTCTTTTTTTTATTACTTGCCTACTGAAATGCTGTTGTCTCTTAATGTATTTAAAAAGGTAAAGCTTGACAATCTAAATCTTACTTTGGAGTTGTCATTGTATAATGATCCAACTCAACTTTAAAAAGTTATAGAAAATATTAAACATCTTTTAAAAATGTACTTCTGTCAGGACCACTATGTCAAAATAATATTTACTTGCACAGTTTAATTTGGCGGTATGGTACTGTTCTGGGACCCCCTGCTCTTCCACGCGCTTGCGTGGAAAGCCTGAGGCAGGAAGAGCACCTTCCTGCCCTTCACGAGCCATCATGAACGGCATAAGCAGGGAGCGCAGCAGCAAAGAAAACCCAGACAGAGCAGAGCAACCAACAAGATACAATGACAGGAGGAGCTGGGGCGGAGGTGGGTTGCAAAAAAGCCGGCAGAGGAAGCAGCAGCAGCAAGGGAGGTGACGTCGGGCTAGAGCAGTTTAAATAGCGCGCTCTGAATGCAGTTCCCCAATAGGGGAGTCAGCTGAGCCATCAGCTGATCTGCACAGGTGAAGACAGTTACGCTGTGCTGATTAAGAGCTTGACGTCATGGCCTGCCAGAACTAACGCTACGCTTAATTTCTGTCAGGACCACTATGTCAAAATAATATTTACTTGCACAGTTTAATTTGGCGGTATGGTACTGTTCTGGGACCCCCTGCTCTTCCACGCGCTTGCGTGGAAAGCCTGAGGCAGGAAGAGCACCTTCCTGCCCTTCACGAGCCATCATGAACGGCATAAGCAGGGAGCGCAGCAGCAAAGAAAACCCCCAAAACAACCACACCGGCAAATCCTGGAACCTCTGCTAAGAGATGCCAGGAGGCTATCTAGGATGGAATTAATTTTTGCCTATAAAATTTAATAGGGAATAAGCCACACGCTACCTCTTAACAATAATAATTACAATAATAATAACCATTATTAATAATAATAATAACAATAATAATATTAAATCAATTATTTACAATGAGAGGCTCATGGCTTTTTGTGCATCTAGAATGGCTCTATTGACAGGCGCAGTAAGGCAAGGCAATTTTATTTGTATAGCCCGTTTTTACAAACAGTTTGTCTCAAAGGCTTTACATGGCATCGTAACAACATCCTCTGTCCTTAGACCCTCACATCGACTGAGGAAAAACTCCATGGAAAACCCTTTTAACAGGGAAAAATCGGAGAAACCTCAGGGTGAGCAACAGAGGAGGGATCCCTCACCCAGGACGGACAGACGTGCAATAGATGTTGTTACGGACAAGAAAACAGGGAGCAAAGAAAACCCCCCAAAACGACCACGCCGGCAAATCCCTGACCCTCTAGCAACAAGAGATGTCAGGAGGCTATTTAAGTTGGAAATAAATGTAGCCCATTTAAAAGGAAATAGACGAGCCCCCCAAAACCCGCAAAAGGAGCTGCCTCAGTGAATAATTCAATGCCAAATATGATTCTGTATTATCGCTATGGAGGTTGAAACCCAGCGCAAATTAAGAATAAAGCAAACCGTTCCTTGTGTGACGCTCCGACCGCTTGGCAGCATCGCTGGCAAACAGAAACTCCACAGTCCCGGAATCAGCCGTCGTCGGTCAATGGAACAGCTGTGTGTGACGCCGCCCCCACCTGCCAGGTGAGAGCCCCGACGGAGAGAAGGAGCCCCCCTCCCCCGTCGTCGCAGACGGCGTCCTCCGTTCCAGAGCTTCGCTGAAGCCCCATGACACGACACCGCGCCAGCCGCCGCGGGTCCGCATCGTGGACGGGGCGACGACATCGGGAGCAGCAGGGCGAGCACGAACACAACCAGCGATCCTTCCCTCATGCGGGAGCCCGTCTTGCAAAAAAGCCGGCAGAGGAAGCAGCAGCAGCAAGGGAGGTGACGTCGGGCTAGAGCAGTTTAAATAGCGCGCTCTGAATGCAGTTCCCCAATAGGGGAGTCAGCTGAGCCATCAGCTGATCTGCACAGGTGAAGACAGTTACGCTGTGCTGATTAAGAGCTTGACGTCATGGCCTGCCAGAACTAACGCTACGCTTAATTTAATTAAAAAAATTCCAGAATCCACATGTTTTCATATTTGTCAGACATTGGCTGTGGGAACAAGAACAAAAGCATATTTTTGCCTTTAAATGTCTGTTTGGATCATGAGTAGTACTTTCTGGACTCATTTGGTATTCATTTTTAATATTTTCAGACATTTCTCAAACCAGAGCTGCTGGCCCTGCGCAACCTATCCTAAAGAACTTTCCCCGTACTCAGCAAGGACAGGGTAGGACAAGAGCTTTCAATGCTTCCTGGTATAAAGACTACACCTGGCTCGAATATTCCCAATGCAAGGATAGCACTTTTTGTTTCGCCTGCAGACATTTTTCGCTGCCCTCTGTTCCGGAGACAACATTTAACTCCGCTACTGGCTTTTCAAACTGGAAAAAGGCCACGTTTAAAGATGGAGGTTTCCGCTTACATGCCAAAGCAGAGCACCATAGTCAGGGGGCCAAAACTGATATTGTAACTTATGCGGACACCTCAGGGTACAAGCTGACAACCTATCCATTGTCAATAATTGACCCCTCAACATGTATTCTAGCCAGGTTGTGATCTAAATAGTTTTTATAATCGTTTTAATATTGCTGATTTTAGTAATGAGCTATCAGCATATAGACATGTTCCCACTGCCCAGCCAGATGATCCCATTGAATTAAGAGAGGACACTGTATGCAAACTTTTCAGAGGTGTAAAAGCAAGAAAAAGTCCTGGGCCAGACAACATTGGTGGTAGGCTTTTGAAGAGCTGTGCAGAGGAGTTGGCTGGCATCTTTACCCTCATCTTCAGGAAATCCCTCCAGCCTCTGCAGTGTCCCTCGTCTCTGGAAGGACTCGATCATCATCCCGGTCCCCAAGATAAGAGCACCAAAAACCCCAAATGACTTCCGGCCTGTTGCTCTAACGTCCCTCGTCATGAAATCCTTTGAGCGCATTATAAAAGCTGAGATTTTAAGCGCAACACAAAGCAGGCTTGATCCTCTGCAGTTTGCGTATAGAGCAGGCAGGAGTGTGGAGGACGCCGTTAACACTCTTCTCAGCCTGGTCTTGGGTCATCTTGAAGGAGCACAACATTTTGCACGTCTCCTTTTTATTGACTTTTCCTCTGCTTTTAATTGCATACAGCCACACATTTTAGCTGACCACTTGACCAACTCATATAACCTGGACCGGGGCCTAGTATCTTGGATTGTTGACTTTTTAACCGACAGACCTCAGAGGGTGAAAGTAAATGGCTTTTTATCTGATGTACTTTTATCTTCCACTGGCTCCCCTCAAGGCTGTGTCCTTTCACCACTTTTATTTATTTTATACACAAATGACTGTCGTAGTCAACATCCTGATAGGCACATTCTTAAATTTGCAGATGATTCTGGGCACTATCATTGACAGCAACCTCTCATTTGAGGCGAACACTGATGCCATTTGCACAAAGGCCCACCAACGCATGTATTTTTATCGAAAGCTGAGAAGTTTTAAGGTAGACACCACTTTTATGAAGATATTTTATTCTTGTTTTAGTGTGAGGGACAGTGTCTTGTCCCTCACTGCTAAAGATAAAAATAGGCTCAGTAGCATAGTGAGGATGTGTGGCAGGATTGCAGGGACAAGCTTGGAGGAGCTCTCTGTTTTGTACAGAGCCAGGGCGACTAGGAAAGCAAAGATGATCCTGTCCGACCCTGCTCACCCGCTGGCCTCCCATTATAGGCTCCTGCCGTCTGGCCGCCGGTACATGGTACCCAGGCTCAGAACAAACAGATTCAAGAATACTTTTGTGCCAATTACTATTGGTTTTATAAATCAGCCACTGTGAGCCTGCCCCCCTTCACCCCCCCCCCCCCCCGAGGCACTGGTGCCCGGAGTCTTAATGTTTGTGATTGAAATGCACTTGTTTTGTTTTGTATTTGACTTGTTTGTGTTTTGGTGTTGCTCTGCCTGTCGCACAACAAATTGCCCCCTCGGGGGATAATAAAGTTTTCTGAACTGAACTGAACTGAACTGTAATGGAGAGTCCCGTGTGCACTCACCCTTAAAAAGGACATGCAAACCTGACTGCCAAATGGTCATTGACCTCTTGGCTAGAGTTGAGCCGGATACTCGGCTGAAACGAGTATCCGGTACGGATAAAGCACTTTTGCCGAGTACGAGTATTATACGAGTAATACGAGTCAATATCTGTGCTCGGAAAAAAAAAAAGATTGAATGAAAATCCTCATTGGATAGCTGGCTGTGTCTGCGTTCTGTGATAGGCTACAGCCCCTCCCCTACACACATGCAGGTGTGTTGCTGTGTCCCTCTGATCACTCACACACAGAACAGCTGACAGCTCTGTCTCTCTGTCTCTCTCTGTCTCTCCCTCAGTCACTCAGGTTGGCCGGTCTTTTCCCTTAACGTTTCTTCAGCTTCAGGTTTGTTATTACTTCAGTTACTTACTTATTAACCAGTAGAGTTCTGGTAAACGTGGGTTCGTTCAGGAGTGGTGCCGATCGCGTTGCGTCTCTACCTGTCGGAGGTTTTTTTTTTTTTCACACACACGCTCTCTCTCTCTGTTTCCCTCCCTCTCTCTGCCGGTCGTCTGAGTTTTTTTTTTTTTTTTTTAACCGTCAGCTGGCTCTAACCATTTTTTTTGACTTCACGCACTGAGTGTCTGACACTTTCTTGCTGTATTTCATAAAAAATAGTAGTGGTATAAATTACAAATTAAGCTACACTCTCTCCCCCCTCCCCTCTCTCTCATGATCAGTGATACAGAATAATGAGTGATACACAGAGTAGCTGACATTCAGCTGTCTCTGTCTCTCTCTTACTCACTCACACACACACACACACACCTGGTGTGGAAATAAAATTTAAAAAAGTTGTTGAGTATGAAAACTCTTGTTCATTACATTTTCCTTCATAATTGCAACCACATGTGTTGTATTCATTGTTGCAAAACTTGTTGTGTAAATAGTTTGTTTGCTATCGTGATCAAAACCATTGATCTGAAGCTCAATGCTGATGCTGTCCTGGAAATAGTTTTCTAATCAGCAACAAATATAACAATTTCTGATCAACCCGTATCAATTGCATGCTTAAAATAACATGCCGGTTAAAGCCTCGCCCATTTCAAGACAACCCGACCCACTTCTGGGTTAAACCCCGCCCACTTTCGGTTTAGGCCCCGCCCACTCCGAGTACAGACACAGATACAGATAATTCATATGGTTAACAGATACAGATACAGATACAGATAGTGCTGTACTCGCTCATCCCTACTCTTGGCCTAACGGTTTGCATCGTCGCCCGCCGTGCGTGAGACCAGGGTTTGAACCCTACCTGGGGCAGTCCGTACCGAAACACAACGCAGAGGGCAGATTAACATCGGCAACACTACTTCTATCACCAAATGTTGTCAGAAAAAGGTATAGGCGACGCTTTTTCCCACCTAACTAAACTTAAAAGCTAAGCTAATGTACTTTAATACAAATGTGAATGAGTGTGTACTGGGGATATATGTTGACAATTAATTTTATGCACAGCCTACTCTACAGTCTGCTAGTTAAAGTTAGGTCTACGATTTGAAAGATTGATCATTATTTTTAATGTAGTGTAATTTAGATGGTGGTTATGGCCCTATAGTAACGGTGCGTTCCAGGCACCCCGTAACTCGTGTTTTTCTGAACCGTTCCTATGGTTACCCGTTGGAACGTACAGTCAAACTCGTAACTTCCCACCTATGAACTCGTACTAGATTGATGTACTCCAGTTTACCAGTTGTAGCTCGTAACTTGCCTGGACTTTCCCAATAGGAGCCATGCAGCCTGGATAGCTCCTATTGGTCAATTTCTCTCTCGTACCCTCCATCCAATCCCCTCGACTCCCCAGCTCCTCATCGTCCTCGTCCCCACCCACATCCGCTTAGACTGCCCTGAGCTGCTCAGCCACAGACACATGAATGAATTCAGTGCCTGCTGGCCCCCACCCCCGGTCGGTCTGCCGCTGAAAGCCCCACTAGGATTCAGGCCCCGTTTATACGTACCCGGGTATTTTTAAAAACGGAGACATTTACCATCGTTTGCACCCTCCGTTTACACGCAAACGGAGAAAACGCCCCTGAAAACGATGCTTTTTAAAAACTCCGGCCAGGGTGGAGATTTGGTGGCGTTTGCATGTAAACGGAGAAAAACAGAGAAAAACTGAGATTTGGGTAGCCGATGTCAGACCCTGACGTCTAACCGTAACCATATTACATAACTTAATAAAATAAATAAATAATAATAATGATACAATTTAATGCAGACTGATGTGTTCATTGTAAAACATTTATTTATTGATGTAACGTTAAATGGGGTGATTTGTGTACAGAGTCCCGAGGCTGGGCTGCTCTTCTGTCCAGTAACAGTCAACACACATGAAGCTTCACTTTTCATTCAAACAAACTGCTACTGCCACAATTGTTAGATTTCATCAATGAGACCAACATTTATCTCCTAAAAATAATTTAACCGGCCGGTGGTAAACCTCTAAAAACCTGCGGGTAAGTTATTTACACATCGTTTTGATCCCGGGAGGACGACAGAGGCTGGCCGACCGAGCAGCATTGCAGAGCGGACACTGTCTCTGTGATGTCCCGGTCGTTGCTCCACAGGTGGAGCTTCACTTCTCCGAAAAAAAAAAGCTTCAAGCTTCACCTCTCCGAGAAACATCGGAGCAAACTACTAAACAGCCTCATCTGGATAAACTGGCCGTATATTTGGCATCTAAACAGTTACTTTCTCGCATGAAAAAATATTAAAACTTTACACACAAGGAGGGCAAGTGACGTTGTTGTTGTTGTTGTTGTTGTTGTTGTTGTTGTTGCTATCAGGTTGCTATGCGGGATCATGTGCGGGATTCTGATTGGCTGACGTGGGTTTGAGCTTCTCGCTACACTGCCACCTACAGGTTTGGCATGCTCTTGACGGCATATATACACGGGTTAGTGTAAACGAGACGTTTTCTGAAAACGGACTGTGCACGCAGTGTTTTTTATAAACGGAGAGGGGGAAATCTCCGTTTTTAAAAATACCCGGGTACGACGGCAACTGGCTCCACTGTCATTACCAGTAGCTGGTGCACGGTGGCAGCAACGGGACTGCAGGAACTGAAAGCTCCAGAGCTGGAGGGAGACTGGTCGCACTGGGCGGCCCAGCACAGGGTACTGTGTGTTGGGGAGAGAAGCAGAAAGACTCGGGTCTGGAGCTCAGCGGAGCCGCGGTGTGCTGTGTGCAGAGCGACCTCACTCAGGCTGCAGCGGAGTTCATGTTGAACAGATAGTCACAACTTCCACAATAAAACCAAAGATTGTGAATCCGACATTTTACTCTGCATTCAAACCTGGCGCTGTGTTTGGTTTCTGCTGGCAGGCTTGTTGCTCTGCTCTGCTGAAGGGTTACATGCTGTCATTCCGACATCCCACCATTCCAACACCCCACCATTTCTACAAGGCTTTCCATATAAGGAAATGTGCATTACTCAACAGGTGACTCCCTTCTTTAAAGGGACAACGAGGAGTTTGTATTTGGTTATAAATAAGTCTCATATTAATGTGGATGAATCTGTTACCCACTTGTTAATGGCTCCATTTTCAATAAATATATCGTTTTGTCTAGATCGTTACTTGTTATTATTATTAGTGCCGGAAATGCTGGGCGAGCCAACCAGCGTTTCCTGCTTTTGGTTTCGTGGATGCTGCCCGGCGAGTCATGGGAATAACGCCGCCGAATCGCCGTTTATGCTCGGAACTACGACGGTATCTGATCGTCTTCGAACCTCTGACTTTCATTCTTGATGAATGAAAACATTCTTGGCAAGACGTCTGTCTTGCGCCAGTCCAATAATTTCACCGTGCGTGTGGAGGCCTGTGGGAAATGTAGCGTGAAAACACTTTGTTTTCCAAAACTCCTCATTGTACCTTTAAGACATGCTGATAGAGGAATACCCACATTGTTGTACGTAATTATGCAGTAGCGTGCAGATAGGGACTCGTCTGTCTGTCTAGCCTCTACCTTTTACTAAACTTAACCAATTCCTTTCATCATTGCCTAAGCCCAACCAGTGCAAAAATGTTTTTTGGGGAAAAAAGGCTATTAAAGCAACTGTTGAAAAGGCAGGACGTTTGAAAAAAGAAAAAAAATACCATCATTCCGACCAAAGAAGGCAAGAAGTGTTGGAATGATGGGACATTTGATAGAATATTAATGTTTCCATTTAGACAAAATAGAGGCCTATGTCGGACTGGTGGGATGTCGGAATGGCGGTTGCCCCGTAATTTTGTGATTATGTGATTATTAAACAATGTTTTTGTCAAAATCATCCCTAAGTTGCCTCAATATATTATATCTCTTAGCCATACAAATATTGCACAGTTATTACTACAAATCATTAGTAGTTACTAATGCTAGAGGAAGAGAGACAGCTGTTGAATTTTGAAGGAATTGGTAGTGAAATGTCAAATATTCTAGATTTCCGCCTGGACATCTAAGCACTAAAATTTGTGCAGTGTTGCACTGTCTCACACTATAAGCTTTAAACTTCATGCCTTATTCCCCTACATTTGGGTACTGACTGATACAGGTTTGAGGCTGCTATCTTGTGTTTCCAAGTTGAAATTCACTTTAAAAACTGTCTCTCTTTAGGCGGAGATTGATTTTTACAAGTTCTAGCCCTATTTGCTCTTACACTGTTAAATACATTTTCATTTTGACACTGTGTTGTTTCAAAGTTGTTGGAGCTTCTTAAAAACTGACGATCACTGCCGTTTCTCATTCAAGCCGATCATATTTACTGATTTAAACACGGAAACACTGTTACAAGCGAGGAAAACAAACAACGGCGACATAAAAGTACGAGGAGGAAATTGCAGATTCGTAACTTAGCAACAGCAACATTCTTTTGTAGCAACTAACGTCTAAACGCTACACTGGCGGAAGACAACATAACACATTCTTATTTTAAAATAAAAGCATTTGTTATTGTAACCTATTATCCTAATGTCATAGAAAATATTTACAACATCCTCCCGCCCGATGAACAGTTGTTCATCACTATCATGTTCATCACATCACATTGCAATTAATTAATTAATCTCTAAAGGATAGATTAGCTGAACAGGTCTTCTTAATAAACTGCCTGTGGATGTATGAACTATACAGGAGCGTACAAGTCCATCTCTCCCTGGAAACAGTTCAGTTATCCTGCCTATTTTCCAGGTCTGTCGGGGTGCGTTGTCCTCACCGACCAGGATGACATCTCCCACTTTCAGCTCAGTGGGTGTAGGTGTCTCACATTTGTGAGCTGATTTCAAGTCCATCAGGTAATCCTTTCGCCAGCTGTTCCAAAAGCTGGTCAGGAGTCTCTGTCTGTATCTCCATCTCTTGCCCATGTCCTCTCTACTCACTGTTGTTATCTGAGAAGGGGGATGCAGAGTCTTTGGTGGTAGAGAGGTTAGTCTTTTACCAACCAGGAAATGAGCAGGTGTGAGTGGCTGGGGTTCAGAGGCATCTTCATGAACATATGAGAGGGGCCTGGAGTTCAACACAGCTTCCACCTCCGTAAGTATGGTTGTTAACTCCTCAAAACTTAAAGATGCTTTCCCCAGGATCTTCCTTAAGCATGTTTTTACAGACCTCACAAGTCTCTCCCAGAAGCCACCCCACCAAGCTGCTCTCTCGGCGATGAACTTCCATGTGACTCCTCTATCAGAGAAAAACTCGGTGAGCTCTGATCCTTTCAGTGACTTCCAAAGCTCTCTTAAGTCTTGGTCTGCTCTTTTAAATGTTTTGGCATTGTCTGAATAAATGATCTTACATAGCCCTCGTCTAGCAATAAATCTCTTTAAAGCCAAGAGAAAATTTTCAGTAGTCTGGTCTGACACTAACTCTAGATGCACTGCCCTAGTGACTGCACAAGTGAAAAGTGCAATGTATGCTTTCTTGGGCTGTCCACTAGATTTTGCAAAATCTACACCAGTTACTTCAAAGGGTGGAGACTCTGTGACTCTGTCTCTGGGTAATGGAGCTGTCACTTGCTGAGCTGGTTTCACCTTTAACCTCCTACAGATGTAACAACGTGATACCAACCGCTTAACTAGCTGTCTCCCTTTTAGAACCCAGTATCTCTCCCTCATCTGAACTAGAGTATCCCTGACTCCAGAATGCATAACTCTCTCATGGCAGTGCTGAACTAGTAGCTCAGAGTATCTGTGGTTTGCAGGTAGCACATATGGGTGTTGCTCTCTAAAGCTGAAATCAGAGTGCTGTAACCTGCCTCCTACACTAATGAGCCCATTTTCATCTAAGAATGGCTTCAAGTCTTTGATTTTTGAATCTCTGCTGATGTTCTGACCTGATGTCAGCTGACTGATTTCTTGGCTAAAACTCTGCTCTTGAGTCATCTTTACCCAGTACACTTCTGCTGCAGTAAGCTCCTGAGAAGTTAGCTCTCCCTGTGTCTTTTGACTGGATCTAGCATTAGCTATGAACCTATGTACCCATGCAGTTATTCTAAGTACTTTCTTTAATCTGCTGTACTTGTCTAGGTCTAACAGTGGTTCAGCTGGTTCAGTGCTGGTGAGCTGTACTGCAGTCTGATACTTGGACCTGAGCTCAGAGCTCACCTCATCTGCAACAAAGTCCTCATCCATGCTTTCTGCTTCATCAGTTGACAGTAGTGAGGGAGGGCCGCTCCACCACAGCTGGCTCTGGATGAGGTTGTCGACGCTCTGGCCTCTGGTGGGTAAATCAGCAGGGTTGTTTTTCCCACTACAGTGGGACCATTGCTGTGGGTTTGTCAGACTCTGTATCTCAGTCACTCGGTTTGACACAAAAGGTTTCCATTTTTGTGCTGTGCTGCGTATCCAATGGAACACAATCATTGAATCTGTCCACATGTGCAGGTGATTCTTCTCCATGTTTAGTGGCTTGAGTAGGTTATTTGCTAACCTTGCTCCTATCAGTGCACCCATAAGCTCCAGGCGTGGTAAAGTCATTTTCTTTAAGGGTGCTACTTTTGACTTGGATGCCACAAAACATGTTACAATGTCTCCGTCTTTGTTTGGTCCTTGCAGGTAGGCAACAGCACTGTACGCCTTCTCACTGGCATCACAAAAGATGTGCAGTTTCAGTGTCTGTGACTTTGGCTGGATTTCAATGTGGTACCATCTTGGAATAGCTACAAGATGTAGCTTTGGTAGCTCTGCACACCACTGATCCCATTTTTCAGCCAAGTCTGTGGGTAACTGTTCATCCCAGCTGATTCCTCTCTCCCACAGTTCTTGAAACAGGCATTTTACCCGTATTGTAAATGGAGTGAGGAATCCTATAGGGTCAAAGATACGTGCTGATGTCTGTAACACACTTCTCTTTGTGTTTTCTTTGCCCTTAACAATGTCCAGTAGTCCCTTCAAGTCAAACACAAACTCATCTTTCTCTGATCTCCACACTAATCCCAGCACTTTCAGCACATTTCCACCAGCATCTGTCTCTAAAGGTACTTTATTAGTCATATATACAGCTAGTACAGTGAAATTCTTTCTCTGCATTTAACCCATCCCTGAGGAGCAGTGGGCAGCCGCGGTGCAGCGCCCGGGGACCAACTCCAGATTATGAGCCAGTGCCTTTGGTCAGGGGCACTGACTGGAGGATTAACCTAGCCGACATGTTTTTAGTGGTGGGGGAAACCGGAGCACCCGGAGGAAACCCACGCAGACACAGGGAGAACATGCAAACTCCACACAGAAAGGCCCTGGGCGGCCCGGGATTCGAACCCAGGACCTTCTTGCTGTGAGGCAACAGTGCTAACCACTGTTGTGTGCTCCACTCCATGTTGTGTCCACTTGGCTCTCAGATCTGGTGAATTTGTCACCCATTTGCACAGGTTCATGCCAGCATGGGACAGGATCTCTTTTGCTGTGGTGGAAGCTGAAAAGGCTTCCTCGACATCACTTGAGCTGGAGATGAAATCATCAACGTAGAGAGACTCCCTCAGTGCCTCCACCACCCTGGGCTGCTGACTTTCGTACTGTTCTATGTGTTTTCTTACAGTGGCAGCTAGCAGAAATGGACTGGGTGACACTCCAAACACTACTCTACTCATTCTCATAATGCGCAGCTCATCTTCACAGTTCTTGTTTGGAGGTCCATGGAGCCACAGGAATCTAACAGCATCTTTATCTTTCTCTGCTAGAGCTATCTGCAAGAATGCCTTAGTGATGTCTGCAGTAAAGGCTATCTGGTGTAATCTGAATTTGATTAGCACATCTAGCAGATTTGGATTAAGGTTTGGCCCAGTCAGTAAACAGTCATTTAGGGAGGGGCAACCTTCCTCATGTGATGATGCATCAAACACTACTCTCAGTTTTGTTGTCGCTTTGTCTTCTCGGAGAACAGCATGATGTGGCATGTAGTATTTCACAGTCTCTGGATGTTCTTCTGCTGCGGTGTTCTCAATTACATCCTCACAGATGCCTTGCTGTTGATAATCTGTGATGACATCATTGTATCTGGAGTACAGTGTTGCATCCGTCTTTAATCTCCTCTTGAGGCTTTCAAACTGTCTTTTTGCAACTCTGAAGTTGTCTGGGAGTGCTGGTTTGTCATGTCGCCATGGTAACTCAACTTCATAGTGACCATTTTTGTAAGTTACAGCCTGTTCAAAGTTCTTTAGAGCGTCAGTTTCTGCTGGGCTCGGGGTCTTTTCGTTTACTATGCCCAGTGACTCCACCTCCCAGAAGGCATGTAGCTGTTCTGAGATCTTTGTGTCCTCTTCTAGGCTGATGTGCATGCAGGTGGTGTCGGTCACACTGGATGATGAAATAGGCCCCTGCAGAGCCCACCCAAAGCAGCTTTCTATGGCAACAAGTGATTCTGTGATTCTCTGGACTTTGCCGGATACCACTTGCCAGTAATAGTCAGCTCCTATTAGCAGTGACAGTTCTGCATCATCAGAACCATCCAGTGGAAAATCAGCCAGCTGCAGACCCTGTCTCTTTAGCTCCTCTTGGATGGGTTCGCTGGGGACCTTTATCACTGCCGTACACACTTGAGGTGTTTCCACTGCCTCAATCTCTATTTTCTGTTGTGTGTTCCACACATTTTGCAGTGATACCTTGACAATGTTGCGCTGTACTGTCACAGGAGCAGCAGATCCAAAGGTGTGCAGATGCAGTGTCTCTTTTCCTAGCACTGGTAATCCCAGAGCTTTCACCACACCTTCATGAATGAAACTTCTTTGGCTGCCTCCATCCAACAGACAGCGTACGATTTTTCTTCCTGCTGGGCCCTCTGTCCACGCTTTCACCGTCTGCAGCAGCACTGTATTCTGTGTGTTAGCCTTTGGTTTTGCTGTGCTGGACACAGAGGATACAACAGCCTCTGTACTACCACTGTTCACACTTGTCTGGTGGTTATTTTGGTCACACACTGACTGGTGATGTCTGCGTCCACATAAAGTGCAAACACTTTTAACTTTGCAGAATTTCGCTATGTGTTTTGGACCCAAGCACACATAGCATCTTCCCAGCTTCCTTAATTTTTCTTTGCGAGCTGGCACAGAGCTGTCAGGGCAATGTTCTGGTTTGTGACTGGGACTATCACAATAGATGCAGGTCTGTGGTGCTATGCTCGCTGTGTGCAGTGCAGTAGCTGAGGGCATACTCCAACTTTTAGGTCTTCTGTCATAAGAGGGTGCTGGTTTACAGACAGGTCTATTATTTGGCGGAATGTCCCTTTGTGTGTTCCCTGGTCTGGTCAGTTGAA
This sequence comes from Trachurus japonicus, assembly GCF_045865225.1. Classification (NCBI taxonomy): domain Eukaryota; kingdom Metazoa; phylum Chordata; class Actinopteri; order Carangiformes; family Carangidae; genus Trachurus; species Trachurus japonicus. Next base: position 2,352,263 of record NC_140922.1, on the reverse strand, counting down.
GTGCTCTTTCTCTGCTTTGAACCTCATTCTGAAGGAAATGGATGAGCTCAGGCACTTTCCATTCAGCATTTGGGTCTGATCTGCGTGTGTAGGCCAATGCAATGTCCTCTGGTATTAGCTGTAATAGTACTGGGCAGAGCAGGCAGCCATATGTGTCACTGTGAACTCCCATGGATTCCAGGCTCCGGATCTGAATTTCACATTCATCTTAAAGTTGTCTGAGTGCTGCAACATCTGATGATCTTTTCACAGGAGCAAGGTTCAACAGTTTGGACATATGTGCACTAATTACAATGTCTTTTCTTCCAAAACGGCTCTGTAGTAATTCCACTGCTGCATCATAATTCCTATCAGTCATGCTTAGTCCTGTTACAGCTCTTGCTGCTGTGCCAGTCAGATAGGATCTCAGGTAGGTGAACTTCTCCCTCTTACACAGTGCGTCATTCTCATGAATAGCCGTTTCATACTGGGACCAGAATTCTTGCCACTGGCTTACATCTCCGTCGTATTTTTCTATCACCAGCTTCGGCAGTTTAACAGTCTGTCTGCTTTCTGATCTTACTGTGCCAGAGCTTGCGTCACTCATCCGCTCACTCACGGGGTCCCGCGTCGTCCTTATGAGCCTATCGACCCGGGCTTTCAGTGTGATGATGCGGTCCTGGTAGTCCTGAGTGGTCGCGATCTCTGCCTCCAGTTCCTCCGTCGGCGTTTCATCCTCGATGCCGTTGTCCAAGTCCGTTAACGTTCCCTCTTTGATCACCAACACAGACAGCATTTCACGGAGTTTGTCACAGTCGGGTCCATCCTCCTTCCTCACCTCCTCTTCCATGCAAGTCAAAAGTTTCGTTGTGGAGGTGCGGATCGTCTTTCGTTTCCGTTTCATCCGCTCGTATTGCTCGGCCATCTCCGCTGTTAACAACAGGTTCAACGGTAGCTCCAACTTGACAACGTTCACAGTCTTTCGTCTTGAAATCCCGGGTTTCGGCACCAAAATGTGTTGTTTCAAAGTTGTTGGAGCTTCTTAAAAACTGACGATCACTGCCGTTTCTCATTCAAGCCGATCATATTTACTGATTTAAACACGGAAACACTGTTACAAGCGAGGAAAACAAACAACGGCGACATAAAAGTACGAGGAGGAAATTGCAGATTCGTAACTTAGCAACAGCAACATTCTTTTGTAGCAACTAACGTCTAAACGCTATTACTTAGCAACAGTAACATTCTGAACTAACGTCTAAACGCTACACTGGCGGAAGACAACATAACACATTCTTATTTTAAAATAAAAGCATTTGTTATTGTAACCTATTATCCTAATGTCATAGAAAATATTTACAACAGACACTTCTACAGACATGCCCTGAGTGTAATCTTTCATTTGATATCAAGTTTATGTATGTGGTCCTTGTGGTTGTGTAGATATTTGACATTTATTGTGGGCAGGTTGTGTTTAGCAGGAAACCTGAAAATTTGCTTAAAATTGTTCCCAAAACACACAAAAATATTTTTTCAGGTTGACAACCACCCTAGAATTTCACTTATAGGCCCCCTCTAACTAAAAGAAATGGTTGTCATCTTGTACCCTTACATGTCCGCAAAAGTCTTAACGGAAGCACTTTTCAGAATTGGCCCCCTGACTATGGCATGGAAGGAGTATCAGAGGGGTGTTGACAATAATGCATCTTTGCTCCAGGCAATGGACAAACAGTACCAAAAAAAGCTAGAGGAAAACAGGAAGTATATCAAAACAGTTGCTGATGTTTTGCTATGCACAACCACTCAGAACATAGCACAGCGTGGCCATCGGGAATCAGAAGACTCAGGAAACAAGGGCAACTTTTTGGCCATTTTGGAGCTCATAGCGAAACATGACCCCTTAATAAAACAGAAAATGGAACATAGCAATGCCAAGTACACCAGCAACCATATCAGAATGAGATTTTAGAGGTTTTAGCAGACATGGTGAGAAAGGACATTATTGATGAGGTAAAAGAAAGTGGGGTCTTCAGTATTCTAGCTGATGAAACAAAAGACTTAAAAAAAGAGGAACAGATTTCATTAGTTCTGAGATACTACTACAGAGGTACAGTGCATGAAAGCTTCATGCATTTTGAGCATGCAGACAAACTTGATGCTGCTGGGCTAACTGAAAAAATTGTTAATAGCCTGCAAAAGTATGGTTTAGAGTACAGAGAACAGCTGGTGGGGCAGGGCTACGATGGGGCTTCTGTAATGAGTGGTAAGCACAGTGGTGTGTCTGCACGGATACAGTCCCTGGCCAAGCATGCCTTTTATGTGCACTGCAATGCACATTGCTTAAATTTGGTTATTGTGGACACAGTCAGAGCAGTACCAGAAGCGTCATGCTTTTTTTCTTTGTTGCAGCGCCTTTATGTGTTTCTGTCAGGTTCCTATGTCCACCAGAAGTGGTAGGACATACAGCGCTCAATGTATCCGAAGGATCAGCCTCGAGAGTTACCCAGACTCAGTGATATTCGGTGGGCTTGCAGATATTATGCCTGTCGAAACCTAATGGACCGGCTTCCAGCTGTGCTACAAGTCCTTCATGACATTGATGAGGAGAATAATGGAGACAGAAGTGTAGAGGCACGTGGATTGCGAGGGCAGATAAACCTAGATTTAATTTGCCTTCTAGCAACCTTTAAAAGAATTCTCGGAGATACAAAGTTTTTGAGTGATATGCTGCAGTCCTCATCATTGGATCTCGCCAGAGCAATTGACCCCATTGAGGCGCTGCAGGACTCAATGTTAAAATACAGGGATGAATCATCTTTTGACCAGCTGTGGACAGAAGTCCTAAGCATGGCTCAGCAGTGCAACATCAGCAGAGAGAATGTCTAAAAGGCAAGTTAAAACAAGCTCTGCTCTTAACGACACAGTTGTCATGTCCACAGTTGGTCAGCGTTACAGTGGCATCGGCAAGGATTACTTTTGTAAGACTGTTTACTATCCAATCCTAGACCGCCTAAATGCTGAGCTAGAGAGACGGTTTTCAAAAACCAACTGTGATATAATGAGAGGGATTCAGGCACTCATTCCTAAAAGCAACAACTTTTTAGAGGAGCCTCTTTTGTTTTTGTTCGGAACCATTTATGAGACAAACCTGGAGGATCTGAAGCATAAGCTCCACCAAGCTAAGCGGATCTTGAAGAGAAAGGAGGCAGCTGGAATGAGGAATCTCACCAGTTTGCTGGAGTTTACAGAGTTCGTGGAGCCATTTAAAGAGGTCTTCTATGAACTTTTCAGGTTGTGCAAAACTGCTTTGGTCCTACCTGTAAGCACAGCTGCATGTGAACGCAGTTTTTCTGCACTGAAACTGATCAAAAATCACTTGCGCACCACCATGAACAATGAAAGACTAAGTGATCTTGGAGTGCTAAGTGTGGAGTCCAAGAGAGCCAAGGCCTTGGATATGGATGAATTTGTAAGGTTGTTCAGCAGCAAACACGGCAATCGCAAAATACAGTTATTTTGAAGTGTCAGCACTTCCCAAATGAATAGTACTGTACATTGAGTTTTACTTGATCTGATTGTGATACAGAACATAAAATTGTTTACACAATGTAAAGAGCTGAGCAGTTATTGTCAATTTCACTGTGAGAATTTGAGTGGCAGTGCTGTCCTAATTTCATTTTGATGTTGTTGCTTAATCTTAATAAAACACAGAACACTGAGCTTTTTATTCTATTTTTTGAAAATTCTATTTCACATTTTAATTTTATTTATTTTTAATATCATGGGCTTTTTTTTTTTTTTTTTTTACATTGTAAGAATTTCAGTGGTGTTTAAAACTGATTACTAAACAGAACTTCTATGTTCACTGTACAAAGCTTTTTTCCCCCCTCGTTTCTGTTACTTTTGGACGCCCCCCCCAGATTAATTGTCGTTACCCCCTGTGCCACCCCACAAAAAATTCTCTGGACCTGCCCCTGGGCCATATCGCCCAGCCCTAGTCAGAACTCAACTTTTCTGCAGTCCCCAGGGCAGCAAATGCTAATACCACCTCCCCTGGACATCTGTTTAGTGCTTGCCAACAGGTCAGCTTTCCTTTACCAGCAAATCGACCTGTCTGGTCAGCTCCAGAGAAGGCATGGAACCCTGGTAAGGCTGCAGCCAGCTGCTTACCAAGAGCATGGACTACTGGTCCCAAAGAGATGATCCGTTTCTTGTTCCCCACACCAGTAATGAAATAAGTGTCCTTGCACAACTGATGGTACCGTCGAACTGCAAGAACACATCTGTGTCTGGGCCCTCTCTGGGCAGCATCCAGGCTGTGCAGGTGTGGTATATTGATGTGTTGATGAAAAGAAGGGATCACCGCCGACACGTCTTCACTTGTGTTCAAAAAAGAAGTTTATTAACAAGAAGAAGAACAGTGTACAAAAATGCCGAATCCTGAAGCATCCCTGGTGCCAAAGTGAAATCTTCCTCCCTAAGGCTCAACACCATGATTATATATACTTTCTAACTCCAAAACTCCACCTTCTCCCAACATAAGGATATAGCTTACCATAATAGGCATTAAGTATTCAACATTGCATAACATGAACAATTCCTGTAAGTGTTTAACATACACAGTTCATGTCTTGCTTCTATGTACATGAGACAGGATCTAGCCTATAGAGTTTTACGACCTTGCATTCATACTCCGGACAAGTCTAACATAAACTTAAGCAAGGCTCTCACAGGAAAAATGTGAACAACAGGAAAGATATTCTCCTAGGGTACATTTCACAAGAGCCACTCACTATCTAATCTATTACTGTTAACTAAACACCTAATGCAACATCTTTATATCTATAAATGTATGTGCGTCTTTCTCTCTTATAACATCTACCTTCGATTTGTTTACTTCTAAGCAAAACATATCCATGAAGCAGAGCACCAATTCACACTTTCTTTCAATTCTCAAAAAAAGGCACACATACAAAGAATAAACATAATACATGATGTTAAAGCTAAAAGTTCAGGTGAATAATACACTACACAGGGTTATGGTGGTATTGGTATCAGCATTTGCTGCCCCGGGGACTGCAGAAAAAATGAGTCCTGACATAGAAAGAAGTATTGAAGCATTTGTCTGTCAGCTGTATGAGCATGGTACCACACTGGTAAATGTGTGACAGTGAGTGCTAGAGTAGGCTACCCACAGTAAATACACCGGATTTAGCACATGTGTTAAATTACATCCGGAGTTGCAGGTCTCAAAATCTCAACTGCATTGAGATGTGCCTGTGAGGAGCAGATGAAGAGGTTTGTGCAAATGTCAGCCAAGGACATCTGATGGCCATTGATGAAGATGAGTATGGTGATCCTTCCATTTAAACAAAGTTACTGAAATCCGTTCTGTCATGGAATGGATTTTGTTGGCAGCATGAAGACTGTATTGTTGGCAGCATGAAGACTGTATTGTGTCATGTTTTTTTCTTTGTTTATTTCTATATTGACAATTGGTCTTCAGGTCTGGATTGATATATTGATAGGCATGTTTAAACAACTTTGAAATTTTGCAAAGGTCAAAAATGATATGAATTTTGTTCATTTTCCAGCAAGATCAGTAGCTATTGTGTTCTTTATTAAAACGTTTGTTTGTAATGGCATCTGTCAAATACTATTAAATATAATCACAACTAAAAAGAGAACTTTGTGTTAATTTTAGTTCATGAAAATAGTTATTTAAACCATTGTAATCATATTTTATGGTGCAAATAAGGTTCAAAATATCTAATTTGAGGGAAAAGTATTTTAAAAAAAATAGTCAGAAAAAATGGAGACATATTTTTTCTCAAAGTTTAATCACCCAAGAAGTCATTCCAACCACTCTCCAAAAATTAACATTTCAAAATTACAGAAATACATTGGCCCCCTACTATTTTACTAAACTTAACCAACTCCTTTCTTCATTGCCTAAGCTCAACAAAGCAACATTTATTTATATTTCTCCCTCAGTCAGCTGTCAGCAGGAGCGGTGGCTGCAGTAGCCTCGCGCCCGTGTGAGCTCAAGCCGGGTTCAGCCACGCTCAAGCGGAGCGGGGGAGAAAAAAAAAGTGTATTTTTTTTACTCTGTGGAGATGTCCCACAACAGAGTGGGTGAGAAAGCAAGTGGGACAGATCTGCCCAGTCCCTGAGCAGCGCACATTTCACAGACGCCACAGCGCAGAATGTAAACAACCGTCACGCGGTTCAGTACCTTGGACAGCTGCAAGGGGTGGGGGTGTCGGAATAGCAGTGTTTGGTGGAGAGCCGTCCCCCACAAATACACACATCCTAACATGTCAATTAGGGCTGGGACTCGATTAAAAAAATTAATCGAATTAATCAGAGGCTTTGTAATTAATTAATCGCAATTAATCGCATTTTAATCGCATATAAATATTTGACCTGAGAACAGTGAGAAGCATTTTTTTTTTTCACATGGATTTTAGTATACCATTGAATGACTGAATACATAAGCTTAAGCATTCGGTGGTACTTAACCAAGACCAACAGACTAGGGATGCAAATTATCGATTAATTCATTAATCAATATCTGATACAAACAGATTAAATGGTCTTTCCTTCCAATACACTATGATGATTACTGTAGTATTTAACTAGGCTACTTAAATCACAGTAGCATAAACTGATTTGTTGAACTCAGCCTGATGTAAACATTAATAAAACTCAGTAACCAATCACACAGCAGCTCCATGTTGTCTCTGTGTGATGTTCAGGGACAGGTCAGGACAGTCTGAAGACAGACAGCTCTGAGGGTGAAGTCCTATCATAATGAGATGAGATGCACCTGTGACAGTGACAGGTCATAGATATAGCGCTGCAGCTGAGCAATTAGCGCTATATAGCGCATTTAGCGTGCGCCCGTGTCTGTGTATCTATGTGCAGGCAGAGATCAGAGATGGCGTTTTAAATAACCATGCTAGCGTTTCACCAGCTCTCATCTCTGCCAGTCAGCCTCTCAAACTGCCGCCTCTCTTGCGTGCGGGCGCACCGCACGTAGACACACGTGAGAAAAAAAAAAAAAAAAAGTTTTTAAAAAAAAAAATGTTTTTAAAAAAAAATAAGTGCGATTAAAATGCGTTAATTTTTTTACGCGTTAATTTTTGTGTAATTAATTAATCGTAATTAACGCGTTAAAGTCCCAGCCCTAATGTCAATCAATCGATCCACTGATTGATTATCAAAGGCTTCCTTGAAAGCAAATGCACACGACTGAGAGGAGGCTCAGCAAAACAGCGAAGAGACCAGACTTGCAGGTGTGCTAAATTATGCAATTTATGAATCAATAAAAGTTGTATTTTGATTAACATTATGTTTCAAATTAACTATTTCACTGCTGTGTAATGAGTGAGAAATGTAGAGTTGTTGTTATGGAGAAATAAACCCTTTCAGGAGCAGTTAGGTAAGCTATTTTCTATCAAGATGAATGTCTTTGGGGCACAGTGTAGCTATGACCAGAAATGGCTATGCACTCCAGGACGCTCTGACGTTTCCATGACGACTGCTTGTGCACCTAGCCTATTGCCTCGCGCCACTTGACAGTCAGGCTGCAGACCTGCACTGTCAGGACCCTTTGTTGCAGACCTGCACTGCGGGGGGGCGACCGCCATTCCGAAGGGGCGCATGGCGTCTGTCCGACTTCCCATTTGTCCGACTTCCCATTTGTCCGACTTCCCATTTCTCCGACCATACATTTCTTAATTTTTGAGTCCATTAGTCCGACTCTCTATTTCTCCGACGACCCAACACTTCGACTTCTCATTTCTCCGACCATACATTTCTATATTTTTACGTCCATTAATGCGACCTCCCATTTCCCCGACTTAAGTATGCCCGGTGTTACGACTCCCAGTAATTACGACAGTGTATTAGACCGACAAATCGGGCCCAGAAGCAGGACTTTGATATCAACTTAATCTCCTGTATTTTGACGGCGCCACAGTGTAGCCTAGTCTAGGCGCGTGGGTCCTGCTCTTGTTCCTTTTATGTGTATATGTATGTGCACAGTGCGATACAGTCAGCGCCACTGTCACTGTGCCTCTGCAACAATGAGTATTTCTGTCACACGGTGCTAGAGGATTGATTAAAACAAACAATAAGATTGTAATATGGGCTGGGCTGCACCTATAGTGCAGGCGGAGGGGCGGGCAGAGACTCTCTCTCTCTCGGGCAGTGACACGCTGTCATTGATTCATATTTCAGCACTGAGACAGCGGACAGCGCGCGATTGGTCGTACCGTAGGCTACACCTTAAAATAAATGTCTCCAGAACCCCCCCACCCCCCCCCCCCACCCCACACACACACACACACACACACACACACACACACACACAAACACACACACACACACACACACACACACACACACACACACACACACACACACACACACACACACACACACACACACACACACACACACACACACACACACACACACACACACACACACACACAAACAGCGCAGATGCTGTGACCCCCGAACTGACTAAGCCCTGATCTTCATGGCCCATGAACGTTGATAGAAGGAAAAAATAGAAAGAAAGGAGTTATCTGAGTGGTTAATTGTCATATCCACTAGGACCATGTTTTTTCTTCTTTTTAAATAGGATCTGTGAATATAATTTCCTCATTTATTGATGCAGTCATTTGGGCACTAAATGATCAGTAAAACAAGATGCCTCGAGTCCATATTTATGTTTCTTCAGTAGGCTACCTGGCTGATATCAGACTTGCCCACATCTGTGTTATTACAGTAACACTGGTGCACGTTGTGCGCAAATGATGCGCTGAGATCCGGGAGCTGTCCATGGTCTATAGCATAAATATTTATCAGTTGCGTCTGCACACGAGACACGTGTGTGTCATGTCAACGGGCTCTACAAACATATCATATGCCACGTAATGGGACTTATGGCTCATTTTTAATCAATAATAGCCTATACTGCACAACTGAAAATATTGTAGCAACTCCACAGTAATGTTCTTGTTATGATTAAGTTGTGTGATTTCTGACTGACTGTGAATGTGTAGGGTACGGGCAGGTAGGGTGGTTGGATGAGAAACTGAGGGGCCAGAGTGAGGAAGACAGCTGCGTCTGTGTGTAGGTGAGTGAGGGAGGAGGAGCAGAGGAGGGAAGGGAGAGCAGTCATAAGTTAGGGTTATGTTGTTGTAGACAGTAACGTCGGGTTGGACGCTACAGTATCAATAAAAACATGAGTTTAACATAAGCCTCAGACGTAAAATAGCCGCGGAGCGAGCCAGCTTCCTTTCGGCCCCGTTAACCGATTGTCGCCAGATGCGCCAGAGCGCGCACCTCTGTGCCAGGCTCGCGCTCTGGGCGATTTGTGTTTTTCATCTTAACAGAGCGCGCCAGAAATTAATACACACATTCACATGATACACATACCCACAGACACACAGCTGAGGGGCCGAGGCGCAGCACGGAGAAATGCGCATCTGGTGCCGCCCCCCGTGTGTGTGTGTGTGTGTGTGTGTGTGTGGCATGCACTTCAACCAAGGGGTAAAAGAGTGACATGGGAGAGCAGAGCAGCAAAAACATTTACCACTGCTCCAATAAATGACACAAACAGTAACGCCGGTGTCGGAATTCTGGATGGTCGAATTTAGCCCTGGTCGGAATACAGAGATTATTTTGGTCGGAGCAATGGGCAGTCGGACCAATGGGCCTATAAAAGTCGGATTAATGGGTAGTCGGAGAGGTGGGCCGTCGGATTTTGGGGCCGTCGGACTGACGTATGCTCCCCATTCCGAAGGACCGCCATTCCGATGGTCTGCCAGTCCGAAAATTCCCGAAGGTCCGTCATTTCGAACTTCCCGAGGGGCCGCCGTTCCGAATGTGTTTTATTTTGAAAATTGACCGGATTCTCTCGTGGTTTGACTTCCTGCCCGGCTTGACACGACGCGCCGCGGGGACAGCGCCCGACCGGGCCCCTCCGCCTCCAAAGTTTCACCCAGGTGCGAGTCTGATGCATTACATCCATGGTCTGATGCAGCCGCGGCACTCCTGCTGAAAATAAATGTCCTTGCTCTGTGCTTTGGTTAGGTTTAGGCAATGTAGAAAGGAGTTGGTTAAGTTTAGTAAAAAGGTTAGGTAGAGGCCAATAAAATCACAGTTAATATGTATCTCCCCTGGGAGTCGAACCCTGATCTTCCGCATCAAAGGCAAAGGCTCTGACCACTACGCTACCACCAACATTAGGCTTGTTCATTCCGTGCCGTAAACCATTCAAGATTTTTTCAGGTTCGGAATGGCACCCTTTCTTTCAGGTTCGGAATGGCACCCTTTTCCCATAAATAATTAAGGGTCGGCATTCCGACAAATTAAAGTAAACGTTCGGAGTGGCGGCCCTTCGGAATGGCACCCTGGAACCGCACTGCGAGGCCACCTGCACTGTGGGGACTGAAGTTGATTCAAAGCTTTTCAAAATAAAAGCGAATAAACCGGAAGCATGTATTTTTCGCTCCCCATGATATTAAAAACATTGTCTTGTTAAGATCTTCTCCATTCAAAAAAATTGATAAAGGCGGAAAGAATGATCTTCCCATAAGGAAAATCACACTGGAAAAGGTATGTTAGAAAACTAATGTGTAAGGTTTTATTTATTTTTATTTATTTATTTATTTGGTTCATTTCGGGCATGTCAATTAGTCATCATCATCACACATCATCTCAATCCAATTAATACAATACACATGACCGAAAGGGAAAGCGGGAGAAGCAAAAGCTTATCTAGTCCCGCCCCCAATACTCACATATTCATTTTTTCTGCATGTTACATTTTTGACATAACATTCTTCCAGTATTTTCAAAATTTAACAATTTAACTTTTTTTTTTTTAACATGACATTTCTCAATTTTTTTTTTTTTTTTTCAACATTTGACATTTTGACATAATGTGTTGCAGCATTAGGCAGTATGTAGAGTTGAAGAAATTGAAGTCCAGCTCTAGATAGAGCATAAGGATTACGTGTGTGTCTGCACATGTGTCCAACCGTCATGAGCGAACAACAGTCTAGGTTAAACTATCACTGTGTGTATAAGGGTGCTGTGTGTGAGCCATTATATTGTTCCGGCTTCCACAGGATGCGAAACGGATGGTACTGTGCTTTTGGAGGGAGGCAGTACTGGAGGTATGTACCATTGGCGCAAACCTGAAGGTTACTCACCTGAAGGTGAAGGACTCACCTTACAGCTCCATTCAACGAACTTCACACAAGTGGAGGTACAAAACAACTACAAAACACTTCCTGCCTAATTAAGAAGGCAAACCAGCGCCCCTACTTCCTCGGAGGTTGAGGCGTCCCTCTATTAATATGAATGGAGGCTGGACATGTGTGTTCTTCTGATGATACCAGTCAGTGGTCCTGAAATGTGTGTTTCTGGGCAGAGGTCCATTGGAAACAGTAGGAAAGACACAGCCAGAGGGAACCGGGACACAATGGGAGCTGTGCGACGCAGACATGCACGGCAAAAACAAACGTGTCGCACAGAATGCGCGCCGCTACGGTGTTGCTTTGGGTTATGAACGAGCATGACGCGCGTCTACATTCAAAGTAATGGGTTTGTGTGCGTAAAAGACGCTACGGCCCCCCCATGCACGTATGCTGTGTCACACACACACACACACACACACACACACACACACACACACACACACACACACACACACACACACACACACAGACACACAGGTGCCCGTCATCTGAATTCAAGTTTTCTGCTTTCTGCTGATACATTAGAAACAACTTTGATGGGCAAACGGTTTTACCTTTGTAAAATGTGTGGGTGGGGTGGGGGGGGTTATTTTCATTATCGATTAATCTGTCGATTAGTTGCTTGGTCAATAAAATGTAAAAAGATGTTGAAAAATGTCAGTGTTTTGTTGAAGTTCTCTAATGTCCAGAGATACTCAGTTTATTGTCATAAAGGAACAAAGAAACCAAAAATGATCACATTTAAGAACCTGAAATCAGAGAATTTTGACTTTTTTATTAAAAAACAAAAACAAAAAAAAACTACTCAAACCAATTAGGTTCAAATATTTTATGTTTATTAAATAAATTAAAGCAGAAGTAAGCGATCCGGTGGTTTTGGCTAACTTCTTGTCAGCCGATGGAGTTAGCAGTCCCCGCCCTCGTCCCTACGTCACCACATTCACGCGCATCCCTTGGCTGCACACACAGCCCTTCATGCCGTTCTCTCTCCTCATTGGATAAAGCTTGTAGGATACAAGGAAAGTTTTCTCCTCGGCTTACAGCAGAGCAGAGTGACTGACAGATCCGTGTTTCAGACCAAACACTCTATATAAGTGATTGCTGTCGGAAGATATAACTATTTAAGACTTATATTAACACAAAAATTCCGCTTACTTCTGCTTTAAATTATATTCTGTCATTCTAACATCCCACCATCAGGGCTTGAAGCAGGAAAAAATCCTGTGCCTGAAATTTTTTTACGGGGGGGGTTTGAAAATTTGCAATCTAAATGAATTAATCTGGTGCACTTTGGGAGCATCAATCACGTATCACATTTCATGGTTTTTAATAATGAAATATGAGCAGTTCACCAAAAAAAAATTAAAATTTGATCATCAGTACTATAAAATTTTTGTTGATTTGCAGCATTTTTAACAATGATTATTAAGCTTTTCAGCCAGCTGTCTCTTGAACTCGGGGGCAAGGCTGTGCGTAACTAGTGTGGTTGTTGGAAACCGATAATTTAGCCAATGCATTTTTGTCTTCCGCTAACTTCTTGCACAGCTCCACAAGTGGCCGGGCCATTGTGAACAAGAGATCGATCGTGTTCAGCTATAAACGCAGTCATACGCATTTTCTGTTCACACACACACGGTCGATCATAGATGTAGCCATATATTAGGGATGAGCGAGTACAGCATTATCTGTATCTGTATCTGTATCTGTTAACCATATGAATTATCTGTATCTGTATCTGTACTCGGAGTGGGCGTGGCCTAAACCGGAAGTGGGCGGGGTTTAACCCAGAAGTGGGTCGGGTTGTCTTGAAATGGGCGAGGCTTTAACCGGTATGTTATTTTAAGCATGCAATTGATATGGATTGATCAGAAATTGTTATATTTATTGCTGATTAGAAAACTATTTACAGGACAGCATCAGCATTGAGCTTCAGATCAACGGTTTTGATCATGATAGCAAACAAACTATTCATTTACACAACAAGTTTTGCAACAATGAATACAACACATGTGGTTGCAATTATTAAGTAAAATGTAATGAACAAGAGTTTTCATACTCAACATAACTTTCTTTTTTTTATTTTAATTTTTTTTTAAATGATCAGTGTGATTTTTAATTTTTAACTTTATTTTATTTCCACACCAGGTGTGTATGTGTGTGTGTGTGTGTGTGTGTGAGTAAGAGAGAGACAGAGACAGCTGAATGTCAGCTACTCTCTCTGTATCACTCATTATTCTGTATCACTGATCATGAGAGAGAGGGGAGGGGGGAGAGAGAGAGAGTGTGTGTGTGTTTTGTAATAGGCCTATTATTTACACCACTACTATTTTTTTTAAAGAAATACAGAAAGAAAGTGTCAGACACTCAGTGCGTGAACTGATTAGCGCCAGCTGACGGTTTAAAAAAAAAAAAAACTCCGACGAACGGTGGAGGGAGAGAGAGCGTGTGTGAAAAAAAAAAAAAAAATCTCCGACAGGCAGAGACGCAACGCGAGTCGGCACCACGTCTGAACGAACCCACGTTTACCAGAACTCTACTGGTTAATAAGTAAGTGACTGAAGTAATAACAAAGCTGAAGCTGAAGAAACCCTAAACGTTAAGGGAGAAGACCTGAGTGACTGAGGGAGAGACAGAGAGAGACAGACAGCTGTCAGCTGTTCTGTGTGTGAGTGATCAGAGCGGACACAGCAACACACCTGCATGTGTGTAGGGGAGGGGCTGTGGCCTATCACAGAACGCAGACACAGTCAGCTATCCAATGAGGATTTTCATTCAATCTTTTTTTTTTTTTTCCGAGCACAGATATTGACTCGTATTACTCGTATAATACTCGTACTCGGCAAAAGTGCTTTATCCGTACCGGATACTCGTTTCAGCCGAGTATCCGGCTCAACTCTAGTGCACAGCCTATTTGACTGGAACGCCCATTAATGTAACTGTGTCTGTCTCAACAGGAACAGAGACCTGTAGTCAGGCCCTGAAGGAGGCCTGCACTGAGTAGCATATTGGAAGCAGCTGGGTTGATTGTTAAATGGTGGGGGCGGAGCTTCCACAGCTTATATAAGGCCCCAGTTCACAAGGAGGTCTCTCTTGCCGTGAGGGTGATAACCAGCCAGCTCTCCCCCTTTAAGTTTGTGTGTTTTTCTTTTCAGCCACTTTCCCCTTAGTTTGTATTTGGTTTTGCTCAGGCCTGGCAGCAATTAAAATTTACTTTGTTTTGCACACATGCCTCCTGCCTCTTCATGTCATCTGAAGGAGAGTTTACCTGACTTTCTCTTGAGCTACACTCCCACATGGTAACAGCATGAAGCAGAGAACAGGAGATCATTCAAGGGCTTGGATTGGCTTAATCGAGCAGCATCTGGGAAAATGGAGGACATGGAGTGTTGCGGGGCTTGGAGTGGGGACACAGGGTTCTGAACTCCTGAAATTTAAAACGAGAGAGAGCATCAGCAATGCGATTCACATGGCCAGGGATATGAGCGGCTCGCAGAATGAAATTGGTGAGAAGACATGTCCAAGTTAACACTAGCACCGCCGTTGGACACTACCGTAGGATCCCCGCCCCTGCCTGTAAAGCCGCAGGCACGCACGCACACACACACACACACAGAGAGAGAGAGAGCGCATAAGCCCATTAATGTCGGCGCAAATCGGTGAATTCTCTGGTCGTCCAATGAACGAATGTGGCGGTTACAGGTAAAAATGAGAAAACATGATTGATATTTTTTTGTGTGAATAATATTTATCATATTTAACAAAACGGGGTGCTGCCCAACATCATTTTAGGAAAAGCCCCAGACTGGTGGAGTTCAATGTTTTTTTAAAAATAAAGTTATGCACAAATAAAAATCAAAGTCATCCAATGAATGGCAGTTGGCGGTTCTAGTGTTAAACGACGCATGAGGCTGTTGATCAGAGGGATTTTTGAGCGGCCTTTGTTAATTATGTCGACCGTGGCGGCGTTGTCACAGAACACTGTGATTTGTTTCCTGGACCATTTACTGCCCCATAATGTACAAGCCACGACGACAGGGTAGAGTTCATAAAGAGCAGTGGACTTGGAATCCGTAACGGAAAGCATTTCAGTTGGCCAGGCCTCTGCAAACCATTCATTAATATAGAATCCCCCAAAACCAACAGAAGGGGCAGCATCTGTATATAACTGGGGGGAATCGGAAGACTCTATGAAGTCATTGTAGAAGAAAGAAATTCCGTTCCATTCATCACACAGCAGGGACCAGAACCGCAGATCAGAGTGACAACCTTCATCTAAGGCTACTGTATCTTTGAGATTTTTAACTGAATTGGCTAGAACTAACAGCCGTGATACGAATGAACGGCCATGTGGGATGATGCGCATAGCAAAATTCAAGTGGCCCAACAGTGAAAGGAGATCTCTTTTAGAGACGGAGACAGCAGCAGACCAGGATTTAATAACTTCTCTGATGCGGGTTAACTTGTCTAGAGGCAGCGATGCCTGCATGAGCACGCTATCGAGAGTAATGCCGAGGAATTCCAGACGTGTAGCGGGCCCTATGGTTTTCTCCACTGAGAGAGGTACACCAAGATCACGGAAGAGGTCTGTAACTGCGGAGATAGAGCGGGCCGGTGGAGATGAGGGAAAATCAACCACCAGGAAATCGTCTAGCAGATGCAGAACAAAGGGGAGCTTATACAGTTATGTTCATAATAATAGCAGTGTGTTTAAAAAGGTGAGTAAACCTCAAAATTCTTCAAATAAATTGTATTTTAAGGAACACAACTGCATTGGGAACACAACTGCATTGGGGACACTGCACATTCTAATGGGGGCGGGACTAGATAAGCTTTTGCTTCTCCCGCCTTCCCTTTCGGCCATGTGTATTGTATTATTTGAACTAAGATGAAGTGATAATTTAAATCGACATGCCCGAAATAAACAGATTGATTGATATTTCAAACCAAGAAAATTGGAAAAAGTAATTTAATTTGATAATATTTTACAGAAAGTCAAGAAATATAATGTTCAAAAAAATAGCAGTGTTGACATCTTTTTTTACACGCTTGCTGGTGTGCATACGGCAACATGACTACTTCCAGTATTCTGGTGTACTCAAACTGATCCATGATCCCTGGTATGCGATAAATAGGACCAACACCATAGTACGAGAAACATCCCCATATCATGATGCTTGCACCACCATGCTTCACCGTCTTCACTGTGTACTGTGGCTTGAATTCAGAGTTTGCAGGACGTCTGACAAACTGTCTGTGGCCCTTAGACCCAAAAAGAACAATCTTACTCTCATCAGTCCACAAAATATTACGCCATTTCTTTTTAGGCCAGTCAATGTGTTATTTGGCAAATTGTAACCGCTTCATTACATGTATTTTTTTTAACAATGGGACTTTGCGGGGGCTTCTTGGTGGTAGCTTGGCTTCACATAGGCGTTGTCTGATTGTTACAGTACTCACAGGCAATCTTAGGCCTAGTCCACACGAGCCCGGGTATTTTTGAAACCGGAGTTTTGCTTCGCGTCCACACCAGTGGTGTAATAAAAACACTCCGTACACACGCAACCGTGAAATCCGCTACCAAGTGACGCAATGCACGTATGGAAGGCTGTTTTAACCAATCAAAATACAGTGGAAACCGCTTATGGATCAAAAGGCTTGGGACAGAATCATTTCTATACAAATGCTGTTTAAATAATTCGTCATCAAGAAATCCGCTTATAGTGTTCATTTTTGGTCATTTTATGGATGAAAACATGCGCAAAAACAATTTCAAAACTACGTGTAGCCAATTTATTTTATTTTCGGCGGTGTCCCTTGACGTGCACTGCTGCAGCAGCCTGCACATGTTGCTGCGCTGTGTTGTTGTGCTGTGTGCATCACCTGGCTGGCTGAGCTGTCGGTGAGGCGCAACTCATTCACTGGCTGTTGTGTTGTCTGTCAAAACATGGATGAATGAAACATCATATCCACTTTATATCGACCGCAGACGTCACGAATAAATGTTTGGCTTTTGGCTCGTTCCTCATCTCCGCATAGGCTCTTTATATCACTGCATGATGCGACCCCCCCCCTCCCGTCGTACCTGGTCTGACAGTGACATAGGCTATTGCCTGTTCATTCATGAAAATCATCCCGAAAAACTCTCAAACAAGGTGGAGAATAAGAAACTGCGGCGCTAGTGTAGTAGTTGATCTGTAGCGTCACTTACTGTAGGTGAGGGTGAGTTTGGAGCTGACAAGAGGATCGCCCTGACGACCGTTTCGTTATATTTTTCTCATCGAAAAACTATACAAATAGCATTTAGATGTAAAAAAAAAAAAGTGATAAAAATCCACTTTGTCACCTCCATTTTTGCGAGCTCACGTCAACTCCTGCAGCTGCAAACAACCTCTGCGAGCTGGCAGTGTTTACATCAGCACGTGTGCAGCTATGACGTACACGATAAAAACAATCACGGTTGCAGTGTCCACACGCACCCGGTGAAACCAACCCCGGCCCCAAACCCCACCCTGGACTCCGGTTTCAAAAGACCACGGTTTCAGGGTTCCAAAAGCGCAGTTGCGTGTGGACTGAACATACAACCGGGAACATATGTTCACGGTTTCAAAAATACCCGGGCTCGTGTGGACAAGGCATTAGATCTTCTTTGATCCTCCTGGAGCTGATCATTGGCTGAGCCTTTGCCATTTTGGTTATTCTCCGATCCCTTCGAATAGTCGTTTTTCTTTTTCTTCCTCGCCTTTCTGGTTTTGGCTGCCATTTTAAAGCGTTTGATATCATTTTAGCTGAACAGCCTATCATTTTCTGCACTTCTTTATAGGTTTTCCCCTCTATTATTAATTTCTTAATCAAAGTATTGCTCTTCTTCTTAACAGTGTCTTGAACAACCCATTTTACTCTGTTTTTCAAGGACAAATGCACAGCCAGCATATGCAGCATCAGTTGCCTTGATCCTTGAATAAGGGCCACCTGTTTAACACCTATTTTTTTTCACATAATCAATGACCTCAATAATTGAACCTGGCACTGCTATTTTTTTGAACACGCCCCTTTCAGTAAATGATTCAGTTTCACAGAATCAGCAGCATGCACGTCATGCCTGTTGGGTCTGTTGGTTTTCTATACCTTTACTAAACCTTCTAGAAAAAGTTGAAGCAAAAAAAAAAAAGTTGAAATTCTAACAAAATCAGTGATTTATCTTGCAAGTGATGTCGCACTGCTATTATTTTGAACACAACTGTAGGTGTTATTTAGAATCCAGCATAGGGCCTCTGACAACGAGTTGAAAATGCAAGGGCTACTGCGGCAACCAAATGTCAGCTTGACAGAAAAATAAAACTTAAAACACCATTTAACACCGAAAAGATGCCACTGTGAGGGGTGAAGAGGCATAACTTTAAAGGCATCAGTAATGTCTGCTTTTCCGAGCCAAACCCCGGCCCCCACTGCCTTAATCATCTGCACGGCATGAGCTACGGAAGCATAGAATAAGGAGAATGGCTCTAGAGGGATAAAGCTATTGATACTTGGAATAAAGGAGTCATGGGGAGCCGAGAGATCGATAATGAGACATTTCTTGTTTGAATATTTTCTAGTGGCAACACCGATTGGGCTTACACTGAAGATGGAAAAGGGGGGTTTTGCCAGCGGACCTATCATATAGCCCTTCCCCACCTCCTTAGCGAGGAGTTCGTCGACCACTTCTGGCTCTTTAAGAGCAGACTGCAGGTTTTTACAGACGTGGGTTACTTTGGGGAGCCAGCATAAGCCTGCAAGCAAACCTTGAACCAAGCCCGTGATCAAATAATTCACAAAACACCTATTAGGATGTTTAGACAAAGCCTTTGAGAGAGCAGGGACATTCACAGGAGTCGATGGATGCTTCGAGTTTATTTCCCTGATTTTGCAGGGCAGAGCCTCCTGGGACACACTGACCGGGGACGACTGTCAGCACACCAGCTACACACATGCATGAATTTACAATTAGGAAACGTGCAGACATTTTCATTGAAATCTTTACATATTGGGGTTTTGTATCAAGAAGGAGAGGGTACCTGGCGCTTTGCCTGATTACGTGCAGTGAAACCGTGGATTGATTTGGCAGAGGCGGGAACTTTGGAGTGGACAGTTCTTGCAGGGCGGTTCTTGGACAGAGTGAGGTTGCGTGAGAGAAGGAACCGCAGATGGAGCAGGCTAGTATCTTATGACCAGTGAAATGGTGGCTGATGAGGGACAGGTCAACGATGGACCAGTCCAGTCTCTGGTTAAACCTTTGAATATACATGGCCATGGCTGCTTTGGCAGAGAAAGATTTATGATACTCGTAAAAGAGCGAGGCGCTATAAGTGAGGGAAATGTGAATCAAGTTTATAGCAAAGAAAAAAGAAACATCCACACCAGGACTCGAACACGAGTCTTCAGATCACAAGCCAGCAACGTTGCCACTCAGCCACCGCGACCGCACATACAAACATAGTGCATCTAGCTGTTATGTAGATGTGAAGTGTCGCTATCGTGGTGAACTACTACAGCAAACAACGACATAAGCTCCTGAGAGCTGCAGGTGCTGACATCCAGGGGCCATGCCCAGAGTCTCTGAGTTGCTCGGTAACAGGCTGGTATCACCGTCCTTAACCGCTCCTCACCCCAACACAGAGCAACATCGCCGTCATCGCTGTTTAATGTACGTTACTCCCGCTTTATACCCTGTGCATATATTATGTAATGAGATTGGGGGGGGAATCAACGGGATTGGTTACAATTTCGTGACGCACAAAAACTGACTCCAATTTGAAAAATTTAATCCAGTTTTTTCAGACTCTGGTATTGAAACTGCATTTTCAAGTCTAAAATGCTCACTAAATTGACATGTTAATCATTTAAAAAAGAGGGTTTTTATTAAAAAACATCTAATCCAATGAATCAACCCACCATTCACATTCATCATAAAAAGTCGATCTAAAAGAATGTCAATTTGCATGGTATTAAAAGCAGAACTAAAATCAATGAAAAGAACTTGGGCCAGTGTTTGTGGCTGTTGCAGATGTTTTGCTATGTAGTTCACCAGGGAAGCGGTTGCATCCTCTGTGCCCCTGTGTGGTCTATAGGCAAACTGACAGGGGTCAAGTTGGTCACTGACATGGAGCCTAAGATGGGTACTGACCACTCTCTCCATACATTTGGCCAAGAGTGGAGTGAGAGCCAGTCCTTAAGAGCCCCAGCCCTAGAAATTTTGGGTACAGGTATTATTGTGGATTTTTTCCCACTAATCAGGAAAGGTGCAACTATTCAGCAAGGTCTGAAACAGCTGAGGGATCACCCCCCTAAGCTGCTGTGGATGGTAAATTCTTTATCTCAAACAAAAGCTAACAACAGTGGTAGCTATAGCACAACAAAAATCCTAATGTCTCAATAACTTGATCAATTTGATCCAAGTGTTCAATTGAACCAGTAAATCAGACTGTGCTTGTGATTTTTGTGGTTGATCACCTTGTTAGAGAACAGCATGTTATTCAATAGGAACTGAAACATTAAACAATTGGACATGTGCATTTAAAAGTTTAGAGAAGGTTAAATTAAGTTCACCTGTAAAGAGTGCATTTTAGGTCATCCAAAAGCCAAACATCCCTAACGTTTTGTGAGTAGTGTACAGTATATCTCACTGAGCTAATTGGCAAGTGAAAATGTTTCATGTAGCTTCACAAATTGACTACTAAGCCATCCAGTCACATGTGTGCAGGAAATTAGCTGTTATATCTGTATGTAAAGGCGGTTACACCCTGCCTTTCAAAACCCTGCCATTCCGAAAATAGACTTTCATTCTTCATAATGGCAGGGTTTCCTATTTTTTCTAAAGACCCTGCTATTAGGAAAAGTGGGGTCCAAACCATGGATGTAGCCTATGACAGACGGACACAATCTGTCCCTGCTGTTGCTGGTTGATGGACTCTCTCTCTCTATCTGGCCTGTTTAGCCTCTACCTGATCTTTTTACTAAATTTAACCAACTCCTTTTGTCATTGCCTGAACCCAACCAAAGCACAGAGCAAAGACATTTCTTTTTTTCTCAGCAGGAGCGGTGCAGCTGCAGCAGGCTTGCGCCTGGGTGAAGTTTCAGAGTGGGTTTTTTTTTGGAAAAGTGGTGTTTTGAATAGGAAGGCTGTCTCCGTAAAGGTAGATTTCAAATGGCTGTCAAAAATTTAGGTAAGACAAATTCAAAAATACACAGATTACCCAGAAAGCATGGATACATTTTTTACAATGATTTATTGGTTCCATAAGTGAAAAACTGATGTTTAAATATGCCATTTTTTGCATTAATTGTTTGCATGAGAGCAAAATTCAAATTTTTTTCCAAACATCTACCATGACTCTAAAAGAATTTGCAAATGTGTTTACATTACAGTTTACAATAAAAACATTTTTTTTGATGCAGTGCAGCATGGCTGTTGTTGGCTGTCAGCCCGATGGCATGTTACATAGGTAAAACAACAAAAATGACACTGCTATAAGGAAATATGGGCTGCCATAGACTACTGTGGCAGAAAAATAACTGTTACTGACATCAATTTAGTTTGAGGGTTTAAAAAATAATCATTTTAAAGGTAGGGTTAGCATTCTGGAAAAATGGTTTTAGCAGGCTACATGATGTTGTTTTGACATGATTGTTCATCCCATAGATAAGGCAAGGCAAGGGAATTGCATTTCTATAGCCCATTTTTAGGAAAGGCAAGGCAATTTTATTTGTATAGCCTGTTTTTTACAGTTTGTCTCAAAGGGCTTTACATGGCAGTGTAGCAACATCCTCTGTCCTTAGACCCTCACATCCACTGAGGAAAAACTCCATGGAAAACCCTTTTAACAGGGAAAAATCGGAGAAACCTCAGGGTGAGCAACAGAGGGATCCCTCACCCAGGACGGACAGACATGCAATAGGTGTTGTTATAGTAGTTATATATTGTTTTACAAGCAGTTTGTCTCAAAGGGCTTTACATAGCATAATAACATCCTCTTCTCCTACATCCACATCGATTTAAACAAAAAAAGTAGGCTTATCACTTTTTTTTTTTTTTCCAACAAAAATCACACAGTAGCCTACAAGCTAAAATTACATTTGTGAACCCCCCCCCCCCCCCCAAAAAACAGCTATGTAAAAATGCAGCTTTAATCTGAAATGTCCTGTAGGTCGGTAAGGTCAAAGTCCGGGTCAGTCGTGATTTTTAGGATTTCTCTTTTGTCATTATATGTAATGGTTACGGTTTTCAAGTCCAAAAGGTGTTCTTCAATGTCTTCTGTGGTGAGGTGGGGGAATGGGTGGTTATGGATGAATTGTTCCAGAACAGTTATGAGTGAGTGTGAGTGTTTCTCCGTGTGTGAGTATTTTGCCATGATATTGTTTAATGAATGCTTCAGTGGACATGAGGAATTTACATTTAATACACCTGTGTTTATTGTTCATGGTGAATTCTGGTTGTGTTGTGTTGCAATGTGGGCAAATTGTGTTTAACTGTAAATTGAGTCCGGCAATCGTGGAACTGATTTCATGAGTTTTGTCTTGTGGCAGTTTGTGGTGTGGAATGGTGAGGTCCTCTGTTTGTGTAATGGATGATTGGGCGGTCAGTGTGAGTTGTGTTTGATTATTGAATATGCGTGTTGTCCGTTTTGTGAATGTGTATGATTTGAGGGGTGTTATTTTTTCAATTGGATCTTGCCAGAGGCTTAGCTTGATCCAGTCAGTTTCATCCGCGATGATGCATGTTTGCACTTTTCTTTTTCCATAAGCAAACACATCCTTTATCTCCCCAACCTCGATTACTTTTCCAGTGAGGGATGGTATCTGAAGAGAAGGGGAATATACATTTGAAATTAGAAAGAGCATGCTAAAAGCCATTGCTGAAGCTATGTTAAATTAGCAGTAGATATCGACAAAGACAGGAAATACAGGAATGGCATGTAACACAAGCAGCCAAGGCAGGAATCAAACCCTCAACCTCATGATTGGTAACCCAGCAAACTAACCTCTCAACCACAGAGAGGATGAAACATAGCCTACTGAGTTTTATACCATGATGAATCAAACACTGTCTGATGCAGCTGTAGTTTTAAACAAGAAGCAAGTTATCAGAAAACAACAAATACAAATAAAGATGTCTTAAGATGTCTCAAGACACTCAATAGCTGGGTTTCCATCCAAGTCGTATCGAATTTAAAAGCGGATTTTGTGAAAATGCGCAAAAAGCAAAGCGAATTTATGCCCGTTTCCATTCATTATTGTTTAGCGATTAGGAGGAGTGGTGCACCGTGAGATTACGTCATAAGAGAGCGTGAATGTATCCAACAACTGACACTCAGCTGACACTCAACATCATGGACAATTTACGTACTTTCCGGACTATAGACACACCTGTATAAGCCGCACCAGCTACATTTTAAAAGAAAATACATATATAGGCCGCACTTGAATATAAGCTGCAGGTTTTCATGTTGTAACATGAGATATTTACACAGAAAGACAGTAGGAACTGTGACAGTCCGCTCGCTTTTCCGCTGTTTTGGTTATGCTCCTCTCCTCCATGTGCATCTGTTTACATACGAAGCCGGTGAAAAATCAATAAGTTACATAACGATGTTACGGCGTGTGTTTGTGTAGTCTTAACCGTCATAAACAAAAGATTACGGGTTACGGAGCGCGTTTGTGTTGCGGTGCAGAGAGGAGAGCTGGGAGACCGGGGCGTCGCTGGGTGAAGTCCAGCAGCTTCACCCACAAACTCTGCCTCAATTCGCATAATCTGTTTCCATCACAAAAACTCGCATTTTCTTTCATCGATACGCTGACAAATCCACCCCCTCCAAGCGTATAAACTTTTATGCGCATTTACTGCCTTTATTCGAATTTCTGGCGTTTCCATTCAAGTATTTATGCGCATTTTCACAAAATGCGCATAAGAAAAGGTGGATGGAAACCCAACTACTGTCTTCAAGACACAAAATTCTGTCTGAGAGCATCCCATGTTCTGCCCTTGTATGTCTTAAGACATGGGTTCATGTCTTCAAATTTTTGTCTTAAAATGTCTTAAGACGTCTTGATGTGCAGACATGTCTTGAGACGTCTTGATTCCGCTTATTGAGACATCTTAAGACGTCTTGAGACGCAGTGATGGCAGGTGACAGAGATCTCTCACCTGCGGCTGATGAGGTGCTGAGACAACAGCAGCCATCTTAACTGCCTTCACCAGGCTGACTGACAGCAGAAATTCACATGACCAAAATAGCTTTCATTAGTCAATGTTTAGAAATCTGTAGTGCTTATATTTCATTGATTGGTTCATTAATTAATTTTTACTTCCAAGGCTTTATTAGCAACTGAGGGTAATCTACCTATGTCCAGGACAACTGGCAGACAGACTTAAATTACCATCCCGGGCAGCTGGACTGAGGATCTTTTATTACTATTAAACAGACCATTGCTAGGGACTACGCTCTGGTCGGAGTAGCACAGAGCAGAAGAACTATGCAGGATATTTACCTTATGTTTCATTTTTAACGTCATTAAACAGCTTGGAACTAACTGTGATGTCATATAAATGACTTGTAACTTATTACAGGGAGAGTGGAGGCTCTGTGCCTTCCACACCGCTGCTGGAAACCAAACCTGCTGACAGAGACCAGAGCTGTGACACCGTGAGTCCATGACAAAAATGTGTCCCGTACACATATATGATTTTGCAGTTTGACTGACGGATGGGCCATCCAACCAAATTTCTCTGAGACTAATTTGATTGGTTGGCCAGATTTTGGCCCCTGCTCCTTACACAGATGACGAAATTTCATCATTGACATGTGAAATCACTGTCCTCAATTACTGTCTAATACCTACCATATATAATATAATAATATATATCTAAAATATATATCTTTTTTTTTTTCAAAAAAATGGAACCTTTAAATATAATAAGTCAAGTAATGATGTATTAACTGAAGTTTAAGTACTGGTATTTAATGATTTGGACCGAGATGTTAGGATTGACCAGTCAACATCTCATGAAGTGGTCGTATGTCGCATCACAGATGTGTAACAATAAATCATTGCTGGTATGTTAATATAGCATGGTCCACTCTGTTGTAACCCATAAGTATCTACTATATAGTCCTAAATATGCAGAAAATACTTCAGTAACAAAAACATTTATACATTTTCCATGTTACTCGTACTTTCAGGATTTCATAAGTCTAAAGGCCCGCTCAATTGATTTAAACACTGTCAGAACTACATAGCACTAACTTGTCAAACTGGGAGCAGTCAGGGGGAAATGAGCTGCCACAGCTCCATCTATGCTCTGGGACAACTCCTCCCGTAATTTGTCCCGCTTCTCCAACAGAGCCTTTTTCTCGTCTTTGAGGCTCTTTAGACGCATACTATGTGTCAGTGCCACCTGTGTAGAGGGAGCAGCTGTCAATAAATATATATATATATATATATATATTGATATATATTGATATATTTCTTAGAAAGTAACAATTTCAATATGCAGGCACATTAACCAGTGGCTTCTGTTATGGCCCGGCTCAAAGACCACAACAAAAACGATCAAACGGAGGACAGAGGAACAATGATAAATGTAGAATTTATTTACAACGTAATAGAATGTGCAACAGAACCATAACCAAACATAAAACAAAAGAAAAAAGGCAATGGTGGCTCGGACTGAGCTGCAGCTGGCGGCAGGGAGAGAGACCGAGCAGACTGGGCAACCATCTAATATAGACCACGACACAGGTGTTTCAGATCAGGCCCCGCCTCGCATCAGCCACTGCGGGGGGGGGGGGGGGGGGGGAATACACAGAGACAGAAGACATAGACCGGCCTGGGCCGTCACACTTCATATAATATTTTTAAATTACTATCAGCAGGAAAGCATTCAGTGGTAAACTTACACAATTGACGTAACGAAGTGTGTATGACATGGTGCTTATGCTATTTGTTAAAAAAAAAAAAGTCATTGTAGTTTGATTATTTTAATTAATTAATTTAGTTATTTACAGCACCGCAGTAATAGTTAAAGCTTACTTCAAATAAACACAATATTATTACCTCTAATAGATTAACTTTAGAGTACAACTGCATCCGTGTCTTGGCTGTCGCTGTTGGACAACACCACAGCCTCCATGGTAGTACTGCAATAGGAAAAACAAACAAACAAAAAAAACATCCACATTGAGTAATGTGCTTAGAGATTTAGCTACATTGTTAGTGAAGAAAAACATGCAATGTTAACAAACAAGAACAGCCCATTCAACATTATATTTTTAATAGATTACATAAGGGCATACAAAGCGTTCACTGAGTCTCTCTTGACAACGAGCTCTCTCTGCTGAAATGACAACACACGTACGTTACACACGTACGTTACGGTGATGAAGTTAACGGTAACTTCCTTCAGCTATGGACTAAACATTTCACCAGCACTGTCTTAGATCAAAATAACATATTTTCAAGGGCAACATTACGTTATCTGGCGTCTTGGCGACTGCCTTAAAACAATTTAATTTAGTTATATAGCATTTAACACCTACAAAAATAAAATCACTTTATTAACCACGTGGTTTAACAAATAAAATGTATACCAATGTGTTTTTGTTGTACAGTGAAGGTAATTTAACCATAAGCCTAGTGAATTTATTACAAGTATTGTTTGTTTAACATGAAATTGGTTTCGGCATATTGATGCCACTACTAACTAGCATGCTAGTAGTTAGCCTACCTGCTCTTAGCCGCTGAATCGTCTCGTCACTTTGCAAGGTGAGCACTGCTTCCCCGCTCCGGCCTGGCAGTCGTGCCCGTATGAGGCACCTCACTTCCTCGCCTTCCTCGTCCAAATTCTCCCACACACGCTCGCCGATTATATTGAGCCCTAGACCCTTAATTTTGGATTCTGTTAGCAACGTTATTATGTTCGTCTTCCTCAGTGACATGTCTGACTTGGAGATGCTTCTTTCCCCCCCCTTTTTTTGTAGATGTATTTCTATCTGTTTTAGTGATTTAGTGATTTTGTATTGAGGGAGAGGATTTTCTTATCTTCCTATCCTGCACAATTGCATTTGTATTATTACATTTTTTTTTTAATCATATGAATTAAAAAAATAAAAATAAAAAAAGTAATCGACGGCCAGCCGGAAGCACAAGAATCACACAGTGCTGCAGTATTATTTACACTGAGCCTTACAAAACGCACCCCATAAAGCATTGGAATGATTAAGTTCTTTCTTGTGCACTTTATTTTAGAGTTTTTACAATGTAGGTGAATTTGTAGGAGAGGATGCAATAAAACATTTTCAGAACTTAATGGCAACATTAAGAGTAATGTACCTACAAAGTTACTTTTTTTTTGGGGGGGGGGGGGGGGGGGGGTGATTAAAGTTCCCTTTTTATTTACAACGAGCACTTGGCCCATGAGTCCTGACAGTGGTTGTTGCAGTTGACTTAAGGGGAAGGGCAACTTCTAGGCTTAATTTCTCCAAAATTAAAAATGTTTGATAATGACTGAAGGAGTAGCCAGGATGCTCCTGAGGTGAACTATACCAACCACTGTCTGAACTTAAGGACCAAAGTGCCGTTATTACATTAAAAATGGAGTAACGACGGCTCACTTGACCGTAGTCATTTTGATTGATTGATGCACTAACAGTAACAGTGAACTGATGATTGCATTGTGAATACATTTTTCCTATGTTATATGGATACCCATCAATGTATCCATGATGCATTTCTCTACTAATACTACGTTTTCTTCCTTTACAGTGTGTTGAATAGTTACCACCACTAACACTCACAAGGCAATTACTTGACACCTTACAGATTCAGTTAAAGGGATCGTAGCATTTTTTTAAAAAGTGGGGTTGTATGATCTACAAATAGCCCCTAAGTACTTTAATAGCATTAGCAGACTCTCTGCACTCCTCCCGTTAGCAACGCCAGCCCATAATAGCCCTCCCCAGAGATTTACAACATACATTGTTATTGGGCTGGCGTTGCTAATGGGAGGAGTGCAGAGAGTCTGCTAATGCTATTAAAGTACTTAGGGGCTATTTGTAGATCATACAACCCCACGTTAAAAAAATGCTACTATCCCTTTAAGAGGTGTGGTACAGGAAATATTGGTCCACAGTGAAAAGAAAAAGACAGAATTTAATAATTACTCTTAAGCTGC
The DNA here is from genome assembly GCF_045865225.1 of Trachurus japonicus. Taxonomy (NCBI): domain Eukaryota; kingdom Metazoa; phylum Chordata; class Actinopteri; order Carangiformes; family Carangidae; genus Trachurus; species Trachurus japonicus. The sequence continues at coordinate 2,323,796 of NC_140922.1, read as the reverse complement.
GTTCACACCGGACCTTTTGTTTTTAGAACGAGCAACGAGTTTACATGTTAAGTGAATGCAAATGAGCGATGGAGCGTTTTATCGCCCAGGTGAAAAAACACTGGGGCTCCGAGCGACAGCGACGGAGCGTTTTTTCGCTCAAGTCGCTTGAGATGAGAAATCCCAACTCTCCGGCCGTCAGTCGCTCGTCGCTCAGCTCTGATTGGCTGCTGTAATCCCGGTGGTGCCGGTGTAAACAGAGGCACATGGCAGTGGGCATGACGTCATCAAAGCCAAAATGCCAGTCTGTGGCTCTGTGCCAAATTGACGAGCGAATGCAGCTGAGCGACGGAGCGTTTTTTTTTTGGAGCGATACGAGCGGCAGCGACAAAACTAAAAGGTCCGGTGTGGACGCATCTTAACCAGCAAAACAACATGAGGGTTCTTATAATATAAACATTATAATTACTTCCGTCACAACATTTTACTACACAGCAATTTAATGTCTTCAAAATGAATTCCATGGTGAAAGTAATTTTAATATTGACAAAGTATTAAAAGGAAAATAAATTGCTTTTGAAAAACATTTTATTAACAACTGCAACACAACACAGCAAACAATACAATGACATTCACAGTAAACCTTGTAAAGTCTTTGAATATCGTGAATTAAACAACCCATTGGTCCGTGCCTATGCGCCTTTGCCATAGTTCCACTCGATGAAACGTAGCGTTCTTCTTAAGGAATCTTCCGAAAGGTTCCCCCTGAATCTGTAAACAGTTTCTTTGTATGTGCGCCAAGCTCGCTCGATGTGCTGTGCATGCGCACAAAGTAGCGCTGGTGGTTCACCTGAAAGTGGATGAAACCTCTCTGCTGCAGGTTGTGATAGGCCCTCCAGCAGTCACTGATGATGTTGCTCCCCGGCTTTCTGGATGATGTGCTGCAGGCGCCTTCTGTTTCGTCTTTTCACGAGTTTAAAGACCGGCCTTCGGTGTTCCCCAGCCACCTCCAACATTCCAAACACCCAGGATTTTTCTCTTTTCCATGTCCGGCCAAATCTTCCACGATTGTACTGAAGGAAAATTAGAAGAAATCATTAGTTCACTTATTTTCATGTATATTACAAACTCACTAAGTGCCGTTATACATACTCTTCTAAAGCAATGACAGCCCTGCTATATATAAAATAAGAATACTATAGGCTACCTTTCTCTTGTGGGAAAATTTGCTTTAATCAATTACAACAAATCCACGTCTTCCACCCATCTTCATCTTTCTCCTCCTCTCATATCTTTTCACTGCTCTGTTGCAGGTGTCACGCAGACGATCATACACTGTGGGGATTGAGGTGCTACTGCCGCACACACCATCCTCAATCAGGTTCACATGTCTTCTCCTGAGACCTTGAGTCAAACTGAAAGGACATAACAATTCAATTCAATTCATTTATTAAGGGCTGCACAACAAGTCGGCAGAATTTGCTTTCGGCACAGCATAGTACCAGCACATAGTACTTTGTGGCAACAGACATTAGTTATACATTTAACATACATGAGCAGACATCAACATTAGAGCAGACATTTACATACAGACTATACATTTAACACAGATGGAGTATGGAGATGAGTGGAGTTCAGTAGCCTGATGGCAGTGGGAAAAAAGCTGTTTTTGAACCGGGTTGTTTTTGTTGAAATGGACCTAAAGCGTCTGCCAGAGGGCAACAGTTGAAACAGGTGGTTAGCTGGGTGTGTTGAATCAGAGATTATTTTATGTGCTCTTGTTATTGTGCGTTTATGGTAAAGTGAATCAAGTGATGGGAGGGGGGTGTTTGTAATTAGAGATGCTTTTTTTCTGATACGTTGGAGCTTGCTGCGTGAGTGAGTGTCCAGACTGCCGTACCAAACTGAGATGGATGCTGTGAGGATGCTTTCTAGGATGGCTGTGTGGACTGGAGGAGGAGATTGCGTTTGACTTTGTATTTCTTGAGCTGCCTGAGGTGGAATAGTCTTTGGTTGGCCTTTTTTATTATATGGCTTGTGTTATAGTCCCATTTGAGTGTGTTGCTGATATGAGTGCCCAGGAACTTGTAGGAGTCTGTGATTGTGATAGGTTGTCCAGAGATGAGGAGGGGTGTTTTGAGGGGTGGTTTGCGTCATCTGTTATGAGTTCTTTGGTTTTAGAAGTGTTAAGTTGGAGGTTATTGTCCTGGCACCAAGTTACAGCTTGGGCCACCTGCTCTCTGTAATGAGTTTCGTTGTTGTTGGTGATGAGTCCAGTTATGGTTGTGTCATCTGCATACTTATAGATGGAGACTGTCCTGTGGTGAGATGTGAGGAGGTTGGTGTAGATGGAGAAAAGCCAGGGGGAGAGGACACAGCCCTGGGGGGCACCAGTACTGAGGGTCAGAGGGCCGGACAGGAGTCTGCCTATCCTAACCCTCTGACGCCTCTGCCACAGGAAACTCCTGATGAGGTGACATAGGGAGGGGTGAATGTTCATGTCCAGCATTTTATTGAAGAGTTTGACCGGGTCAATGGTGTTGAAGGCAGAACTAAAATCCATAAAAAGGGTGCGGGTGTAGGTGTTGGGTGTGTCCAGGTGCTGGAGTGAGCTGTGAAGGGCCAGGTTGACTGCATCTTCCACAGATCTGTTAGAGCGATATGCAAATTGGTGAGTGTCCAGTAGGGGGGAGGTGAGAGCTTTCAGGTGGGAGAGAAAGATGCGTTCAAATGTTAACAAAAAGGAATTTATTGTGGAGTTCATGATTTTTTTTTTAAAAGACAAAATGCATTTAATTGGGTTGTTTGATAAAATATAGGCTATACCTACTGATTGCTACATTTTTGTCTGTAGGAAATTAAGAAAGCAAAATAATTTATACCATGGTCTGGGTGAATCCTCGATTCTGATTGGCTGCGGGGTGTCCGTTAAAAAGTGATAATGGACACCCATAAAGATGTTCCAGTAAAATTGCCAGATTATGTTCTAAATATTACTGCGCTGGCTCAAACGCTTGTTGGTAACCACGGCAACGGACACTCGGACCAAAACAACTTTTTTTTCAGCGCATCACAGCACTGGAGTCTGTAAACACACAAGCGGTAAGAAGTGCACTGGCCCTCTGAAAAACTTTGTGTCATGTAACATTTAAGCCGTCACCTCACCTTCCTTCACTGATCAACTATCAGGCTGTGGCAGAGTCACTGGCTGTAGTTATGCTGCGGTCACAACGGGTCCCTCTTTTTTTTCTTTTATCGCCGACGAGAGTTACTAAATAGTCCACTCAGCCGCTTATTGTTAAACGTATGATTTCAACGGTAAAAACAGCATTAAATCATGAGTGAATGATTTTATGTATTTTTCTCGTAAGTGACCATGGTATAAGCGGGATAATGCTCTTCGAGGTGTCCGATTATCATAAATTAATGGACTTCGCGGAAGCAACCGTCCGACGCGACACGCCTCGTCGGGCATTATCCCTTACATATATGAATAATATATATATTATTATTATTAATATTATTTTTTAGTCTATTTCCTGACTGCTTAAGGGTGATTGATTAACCTGCAAAAACTCTGATTTTTCACAAAACATGCTTTCTGGGATCACAATTGCCCAAAAGTTGTAGTTTGACAATAAATCGTATTTCATGATAGGTCACATGGCTTAAGTCAATGGATTGCTAGATGGGCTGATTACAGTCTAATTAACAGCTCTGTACATAGTCTGGTTGTGTCATTGAATCAGTTTTGTACCTTCCGTTGTTGTGATTTAAAGCAGAAGTAAGTGATATATTTGTGTTAATATAAGTCTTAAATAGTTATATCTTCCGACAGCAATCACTTACATAGAGTGTTTGGACTGAAACACGGGTCTGTCAGTCACTCTGCTCTGCTCTGAGCCGAAGAGAAAACATTTATCGTATCCTACAGTTTTTATCCAATGAGGAGAGAGAACGGCATGCAGGGCTGTGTGTGCAGCCAAGGAACGCCGTGAATGTGGCGACGTAGGGACGAGGACTGTTATGGTGCGTTCAAGGAAACTCGTATTTTTCCGACCGTGAAGTGGTACCAGCTCGATCTGGTACGAGTTCACCGGTCGGAAGTTACGAGTGGCCGTTATAGTGACTTTCACCGGTAAAACATGTCGGAAAAACACGAGTGGGTTGCCTGGAACGCTACAAAGTCGTAAGTTGTGACTTGAAGCTGTAATTTACGATTTCAAAAGCCTGCCTGGAACGCAGCATTAGCCAAAACGACCGGACCACTTACTTCTGCTTTAAGAGTGCACATTGCACGGTTAGAAGTACCTTATTTTCCAGACTATATGTCGCACCATATAATTAGTCGCATCGGTGTATAAGTTGCATTTATATTTGAAACATTTACGTGTAGTTGTGCCCTCTTGTGATCATAGATGACGTTGTGTATTTTTTTGATACTTAAGTCTCTTCAAAGTCTCTTGGCCATCCAAGATACTAAGAAAAAGTGCAACTTATCCACAAGTTTCCGAACGTCATCTATGGTCAAAACCGGAAGCCGGTTTGGTGGAATTGTACGTTTACGTTTCCATGGTTTTCAGTCGTTGTCATAGTTGCGGTAAACGCATGGATCTATTAACGCTGACGTTCGGAAAAAGGTGGATAGTCCAGAAAATATAGTAGTTTAACTAGAAATCAATTAGTAATGTGTTATGCCTACCACACACATAAAGATAATCGGGCTGATTTTTCCCCGATTTTCCCCCTTCCGACCACGGACAGACACCGCCCGATTATCTTAAAGCAGAAGTAAGTGATATATTTGTGTTAATATAAGTCTTAAATAGTTATATCTTCCCACAACAATCGCTTACATAGAGTGTTTGGACTGAAACACGGGTCTGTCAGTCACTCTGCTCTGCTCTGAGCCGAGGAGAAAACATTTATCGTATCCTACAGTTTTTATCCAATGAGGAGAGAGAACGGCATGCAGGGCTGTGTGTGCAGCCAAGGGACGCCGTGAATGTGGCGACGTAGGGACGAGGACTGTTATGGTGCGTTCAAGGAAACTCGTATTTTTCCGACCGTGAAGTCGTACCAGTTCGATCTGGTACGAGTTCATGGGTCAGAAGTTACGAGTGGCCGTTATAGTGACTTTCACCGGTAAAACAGGTCGGAAAAACACGAGTGGGTTGCCTGGAACGCTACAAAGTCGTAAGTTGTGACTTGAAGCTGTAATTTACGATTTAAAAAGCCTGCCTGGAACGCAGCATTAGCGAAAACGACCGGACCACTTACTTCTGCTTTAACTTTTATACAGAGCATAAAAGCAATGTGTAATAAATGCACACAAACACTTCAGCACATGTCCATATTCTATGATGTTTTTAAATGAAACGAGCACTAGTCTGTGCCAAAAACTAATCTGTCAATAAAGTTAAACCTGAACTGTTACTTAGGTCAGGGGTAGATAAAGTAGCTACCAGCTAAGTTAGTTAGCTTAACGTTATTCTTATTTACCTAAATGTGGGCGACTTGACATCGCTGAAGGGGTGCAGCCTTTTTACCACATAAGCGGTTACTTTTCTGTGGCACTCAGCAATTTGCTGCGCTGACAGCTTTCCCCTTGCTGCCATGCTGAAAGGGGTTTGTTGTTTGTTTGCTGGCGGAGGTCGCTGGCCGGTTACCGCAGCAGCAGCAGGCCCAGACTGGCTAACGTTAGCATCACTCTCGGAGCGTTCAACAACTATGAACAGATTTGACACAGTTTTAGCAACTGGTAGTCTATAACTTAAGCTGGTCTGTTAAGAATAAGAGTCAAGACAATCATAATTTTCATGTACCTGATTCCGTTTCCAACGAGGAGTTGCCAGCTGATGGTTGAATGTCCGAGGAAGCGACGGGACCAGGAGAGCGACGCAACACGTCAAACACAGTACACTCATTAATTTTTATACCATGCAACAGGCAAGGTGTTTGCTCATATTTGTGGTGCATCCTCCTTTTGCTGTTATAAGTTTAGCACATTTGTTGCACTGTGCAAAACCGTCTTTTTTTTAGATTGAAATGGAGCCAGACTTGTGAGCGGCGTTTGCGTTCCATGATCAGAGTAGCTGCGGAGCATGCCGGGCGGATTAATACACACCTGGGAAACGAACAGAGCACGGCAGCACGCCGGGCGGAGTAACACAAACTAGTGCGGGCATTTAGGAACCGATAAAAAGAATTGAAATGCAAACGTCTTCGTAAAGGTTCCGGAACTGGTTCTCGGTGCCCAACCCTATACATACAGTATATAATAAAAAGATGAACAAAACATTTCACGTAGATACTGAAAGGTTTATATTTGTTTTTTCTTTAAATACATATTTAATGTACATAATTTCCAAGTAATCTGCAGTGGTAGAATATCTGTATTGAGGATAGGGAGCAGTATTCCATTATTTACCCTAACAAATACGGGAACAGATGTCTCAACAATTTTGAAAAAGGACACTGGGCCCCATTCACCAATATCTTCTTAAGAACCTTCTTAGATTCTTTCTTAAGTTGTTCTTAAGAAGTTCCTTAAGAAAACCCTACGTCAGATTCATCAACGCGTTCGTAAGCCTCAGAATTGTTCGCAGCTGTGTTCTTATGCCATCTCCTCGTAAGTTGAGGGCGTGTGCCGGGTGAGTCTAATTAACATAGGATCAGCATAGGTAACCGCCCCATCAATGCCCATAAAAGGGCATGAGACTGCAGAGCCGTGTGCACACAGAGACCACAGGCACTGAGCAGAGAAGGTGAGAAAGAAAGTTGAAATGCGCAAATGAAAATGTGGGAGGGAGCACCAGACTCCGAACGTAAAAAGAACTTAAGTAGTTAAGTGGCACTACTGCTGCAGGAAGAATGACGTCTCCCGCTGAGCTCCCGGAGATCGATGACGACGACGTTCAGCAGCTCCGGGCAGAGCTGCAGGTGGCCATTGTAAATAGCTTGCAGGGTTGTGTACTATGCTACATTATCATGCGTTTATCAGCACGTATCTCGAACTCTTCTTTACTTAAAAGTGTCTCAGCATGTTCGTTGTGGATGGTAGATGGTAAGGGGGGTGTCATTGTGTAATTTGGTTGTCACCTTTTAGATACAGTATTTTGTTTCGGAAAAACTTGACTTGTATATATATATATATACACACACACATCTATGACCGTGGCTTTATGGATCCCGGTGGAAAGTTGGGGTGATGCATGGGGCGGGCGGGGGGGGGTTGGTGTTCAGTCTCGGTAGTTAGCCTTTAAAAACATCCCTAAAATGTAAATTTAGGGATGTGTGTGATGGCAATGATTGAGACCCCAAGGGAGAGGTGTTCTTTTTTTTGAAGTATACATAAAACACAAATATATTTTACAACACACAATACATTTTATAAAAATAGGGATTTATGTACTACTTGTCTATTAAGTTACTATTAGATCACAATTTAATTCAACACTAAGAGGGATAGAAAGTCATCAGGTTCATGGACAAAGTGAATGTAGTAAAAACAATACATATAAGCCTATGGTTATATAGTGAAATTTACAAGTGATGTGTAATTTAATTTTTTTAAGTTACTCTTAAGGTCATGTAAGTGTGCCAAAATTACAAGAAAGAAATGTGTTTTAGTTTTTGTTATATCTGCCAGGGACACAAATTCTACGATAGTTGAAGAATCAATCATATATTATTGTTATCATGTTGTCATAACAAATACACGCTGTGTGTGGAGGAGTCATGGTTTTCATTTGTTTGTGAAGTGTTCATCTGTCAAAGTAATTAGTGTGAATGCTGGAAGCATTCACACTATTGTTATTCGGTTCGGCCATTTTCTGCCTTTCTTTGTCATGTAACTAGTCCTTCATACTTTGTGCTATTTCAACAATTCAAATATCAAAATGTTCAGCCTTTTCGGGACAGGTGTGCTATGTCTTTTCTCTTTTCAACTATTCATACTTTTTGCAATATTCAACTATTTCTGATTTTTTTTCCCCATAGAGAATGCATTGGAACAGTCTTGAAACTCTTCAAATCTTCTTACTTCTTTCAGCCTTTAAAGCGTCCACATACTTTCAGCTAGAGACTTCATTCAAATTCTGAGCTGTAGACAAACTTCTAATGTATTCATCCTGTATTTACAACTTTTTCATAGCTTGCACCGTTTTTGAGATAAATCCTTTAAAAGCACATGAGGATTTCTGACAAATTTCACACTTTTCAATGAGTGTGTATGGGGTTGGATCAGAGTGAGTGACATCATCGTTAGAGTGAGAGGGATCGAAAAAACATTCAGGATTTTTTCTGGATAAATTGCCAGCACGGCCACAAATTATACTCTAGACACATGATTTCCTCACCGGTTTGTAGCCACACTTGTCGTGTCTCATTTAATGTGCTCAAAACAGCAGACAGACTTACAGAATTGTCTCAGTGAGCCTAATTGTCCAGCTAGACCCGCTCCAGTGGCTCATCCACTTCAATATAAAAGTAGGAGCTGATTTTTTTAGAAAAGCAGAAATGCCCCCCTTTTCTACCTTGCGACGGCAAGAAAAGTTTTTGCCCTACAAACATTTAATGCACATGAATGTGCTCAGGAAGGTCTCCTTGCCCAGATGGTCAGGACCACATTCTGATAAGAGTTACGGTTCTCTTTTTTGGGAAGCTGCTCAGAGCTCAAATCTCTCTGCTCTGCTCTGCTCTGTGTGCAGTTGGTCCAGCTGTAGTGGCCAGCTCGTTATCAAAGTCTATAAATAGAACAGGTCAGGTGCAGCCTGGCTGCTCGTTAAGATGTTTTTAAACACAGCCCCACACACACACATGATAAACCAGACTGACAGAGGATGTCCACGCACAAACACAGGCATCACACTCACACACAGACACACACAGACACTCACACACAGTCACACATGCACACATACACAAACAGACAATTCCATTCCATTCTTCATTCTTCCATTCTTAGATAATAATTTAAAATATTTTTTAAATGCAGCCAGGGAGCTCTCTGCTCTCATGGGCTGAATGAGAGCAGGAGAAGGAGCTCAACTTTGTAACTTGCTGTTAAAGGGATAGTTCACCCTAGAATGATATTTCGCTCATTACTGTATCTACTCACCCTCATGTGGACTAAGGGCTGGAAGAAGTTTCAGAGTCCTCCGTCCCTTCTCTGAGTTACAGGGGGTCTCAGCGTAGCAGTGCATGTCCATATAACGGTTGTAAAGGGACACCAGAGCTCTTCGTAAAAAAAACACACACAAAAAAACATCCAAATACCTCCATGATGCTCGTATGTAATGTCCGTCTTGTGCTGAAGCCCCAAATTGCGTAATTGTCCCGAAAAAAATTAAATAAGTCTATATTTTAAGCTTGTTTGTAGCGGAAGCTTCTCAAAGCTCCTCTTCCTGGTCCGTCCAAATCTCGCGTGATTCGCAGGACGGACCAGGAAGGACTCTGAAACTTCTTCCAGCCCTTAGTCCACATGAGGGTGAGTAGATAATGAGCGAAATATCATTCTAGGGTGAACTATCCCTTTAAGTGCTTTTTAATTCATTTTAATTCACCAAAAAATAGTCACAGGTCACAAAAAAGTCCTCTTCTTGCTTGGTGTGGCTAATTTCTGCACTTTCCTTACTTTTTTTTTAAGCATCATTGAAAAATCTCACATTCATGAAAGTCTCAACCTCTTTTGCACAATTCCACGGTAGTGTAGGGGTTAGGGTGGCTGCTTGTCAACCCCAAGGTCACTGGTTCGAATCCAAGGGAAGAACTCTTGTTATGTTATGTTGAATTCTGCTCTCCTCCACCGCCTTCAATTGGTTACAGGTGTTTGTTATCTCCTTGATTACTCATACCAGTTTGCAGCACATCATCACATTACAATGAATGACAACAGTCTTGAAAGCAGTGTGCTCTCTGTAGCTGAGTGGCAGAGTGAAGGATTTATGATCATAAGGTCATAGGTTCGATTCCTGCCTCAGTCATTTCACATCATTGCTTGACTTTTGATTCCAATTATTCAGCTGTCATTGGACAGTCTTTGATTCCTCATAGTATAAAGCTCATTGTAACTCAGGTTCTCTGTGGCCGTATGGTTAGTGTGTTAGGTTACCACTCATGGAGTTGTGGGTTCAATTCCTTCCATGGACATGTTTCTTGTATGCCATTCCGCATGTCTTTGTCAATTTATTCTGCTAATTCAGCATGGTTCAGCATTGGGTTTCAGCATTCACACGCATGTTCCGTTAGGAAATGCTGTTTCTAGTTCTCCTTCATCTTCCGGACACTTTTTCGATTCGCTACTAGTCCTGCAACTCGAGTTGCAGGCCAAACTAGAAAATTTCCTCTCGGGAAATTTTGAATGGGCCGCGGGGCTACTGCCGATTTTGCCATCTCTGTCAACATGGGAATCAAACCCACGATCTTAAGCGCAAGACAGAGCTGATCAGACAGACACATGATCATCTTTCTATAAGCACTGATATGGAGGAGCTGTAACCACATTAGGTTAACTGTGTGTGTGTGTGTGTGTGTGTGTGTGTGTGTGTGTGTGTGTGTGTGTGTGTGTGTGTGTGTGTGTGTGTGTGTGTGTGGTGTGTGTGTGTGTGTGTGTGTGTGTGTGTGTGTGTGTGTGTGTGTGTGTGTGTGTGTGTGTGTGTGTGTGTGTGTGTGTGTGTGTGTGTGTGTGTGTGACACCAACAAGGTTTAACTTTAAAACCAGATTAAATCATGGTTTAAGTTTAAATTCTGTTGCACGGTAACTGTGTTTTAATCACATGAAGGTGTGTGTGTGTGTGTGTTTGTGTGTGTGTGTGTGTGACTGTAATCACATGAAGCTGGCTCTAGAGTCTGTGTGTGTGTGTGACTATGAGCTGCATCCTGTGTCAGTCTGATTTAGCTGTGTCTGTGTTTATAAACATTTAAACGAGCGCCAGGTGGATTGTTTATGAAGTTAACGAGCTCTGGCCTGAGGATCAAAGAGGTTACCACGGCGACAGACAGAAACGTGGCGAAAAAGGGCCATTTTCTGCCTCTAAACCGGTCTCACATTTAGGCTTAGGGTGAGAAAACGGTAACTCCTATCAGAACAAAACACAGATCACATTGCTCTAAGGACTTCCTGAAAATTTCGGTACGATTTGGTGTTTCTACAGTAAATATTTTGGCGACGCTGGCAGTTTTAAAACATCAGGCCGTTCTGCTCCTCTCAGAAAATATTTGTATTGGACTCAATGAGGAGCAGAGACAGACGTGGCCGCACACAGAGGCTGATTCTGTCAATTCTGTAAGTCTCTCTGATATTTTGAGCACATGACATGAGAGATAACAAGTTTGTCTTACAAATTCTGAAAAAATTATGTCTGTAGAGTGTAAATTGTGGCTGTGCTGACAGTTTATCCAGAAAAAATACAGAATGTTTCTTCACTCTCTCCCACTCTAACCGATGATGTCACGCACTCTGACACGAACATTCTATGCAATACACACCCATTATAAACTCATAATTTCTCCAAAAATGATCATGGTCATTGATCATGGATTGATCAAAAACTATATGACCTATCAAAACGTGGAGTAATACGACAATACACAAGACTTGTGTCTACTGTTTAAAGTTTAAATGGAGTCTCTAGGTGAAAGTATGCCTGAGCAGTAGACGTTTGTTAAACTCCAATGATTGGTCTTTTTCGGTCTTTTTTTTCCGCCCGTCCCATTGACTTACATGCAAAATTTTTGCGCAGTTTTTCGCGACTATGTCGCGAAAAATTCGTACACTGTTGAGAAAAGTAATAGCATACCGATCCCGATCAAGACGCACATTTTGATATATAATTTGTCCTGCAACTCTTCGAGTTGCAGGACTAGTAGCGAATCGAAAATCGTCCGGAAGAGGAAGGAGAATAACTAGAAAATTTCCTCTCGGGAAATTTTGAATGGGCCACGGGAGCTACTGCGGGTTGTGCCATCTCTGTCAACATGGGAATCAAACCCACGATCTTAAGGTCAAGACAGAGCTGATCAGACAGACACATGATCATCTTTCTATAAGCACTGATATGGAGGAGCTGTAACCACATTAGGTTACCTGTGTGTGTGTGTGTGTGTGTGTGTGTGTGTGTGTGTGTGTGTGTGTGTGTGTGTGTGTGTGTGTGTGTGTGTGTGTGTGTGTGTGTGTGTGTGTGTGTGTGTGTGTGTGTGTGTGTGTGTGTGTGTGTGTGTGTGTGTGTGTGTGTGTGTGTCTGTAATCACATGAAGCTGGCTCTAGAGTCTGTGTGTGTGTGTGTGACTGACTTGACACATAGTTAGTTAGTAGCTGCATCCTGTGTCAGTCTGATTTAGCTGTGTCTGTGTTTATAAACATTTAAACGAGCGCCAGGTGGATTGTTTATGAAGTTAACGAGCTCTGGCCTGAGGATCAAAGAGGTTACCACGGCGATAGGGGCCCCCGCAGGCTGAGACAGACAGAAACGTGGAGAAAAACAGCCATTTTCTGCCTCTAAACCGGCCTCACAATTAGGCTTAGCATGACAAAACGGTAAACTCCTATCAGAAACAAAACACAGATCAACGTTGCTCTAAGGACTTACTGAAAATTTCGGTACGATTTGGTGTTTCTACAGTAAATATTTTGGCGACGCTGGCAGTTTTAAAACATCAGGCCGTTCTGCTCCTCTCAGAAAATATTTGTATTGGACTCAATGAGGAGCAGGGACAGACGTGGCCGCACTCAGAGGCTGATTCTGTAAGTTCTGTAAGTCTCTCTGATATTTTGAGCACATGACATGAGATAACAAGTTTGTCTTACAAATTCTGAAAAAATTATGTCTGTAGAGTGTAAATTGTGGCCGTGGTGGCAATTTATCCAGAAAAAATACAGAATGTTTCTTCACTCTCTCCCACTCTAACCGATGATGTCACGCACTCTGACACGAACATTCCATGCAATACACACCCATTATAAACTCATAATTTCTCCAAAAATGATCATGGTCATTGATCAGGGATTGATCAAAAACTATATGACCTATCAAAACGTGGAGTAATACGACAATACACAAGACTTGTGTCTACTGTTTAAAGTTTAAATGGAGTCTCTAGGTGAAAGTATGCCTGAGCAGTAGACGTTTGTTAAACTCCAATGATTGGTCTTTTTCGCTCTTTTTTTTCCGCCCGTCCCATTGACTTACATGCAAAATTTTTGCGCAGTTTTTCGCGACTATGTCGCGAAAAATTCGTAAACTGTTGAGAAAAGTAATAGCACAGCGATCCCGATCAAGACGCACGTTTTGATATATAATATGTCCTGCAACTCTTCGAGTTGCAGGACTAGTAGCGCATCGAAATCTGGCCGGAAGTGGAAAAATAACTAGAAAAGGCATTTCCAAGAATGGAAATGGTGTGACTGCTGACAGCAGCTGAACGCTGTTGCAGAATTAGCAAATAGTGCAAGCAGTGATCACCATACAAATGTTTGACCAAGGTCGGACTCGAACCCACAACCTCATGGTCAATAGACTTCCACTCTGCCTCTAGGCCACAGTGCACACACAGTTGCAGAGACTGTTGTCTGTTGATGAGCTGCACTCTGTCTCACTCTGACATCAAGAAAGCTTGAGAGTCAAGCTTGAATGACTTAGAATGAAAATTTCTGTGAATTTCAGGCTGAGAGCAGCAGTTTCAACATGAAGCAAGTTATCAGAAGTCAACAGAGGACAAGTGTGGCTACAAAACTGGAGAAAATAATTTGTCTAGAGTTTAATTTGCAGAAAAAGTTTAAATATTTTAAAAAGTATAAATAGTTCAAAAGAGAAAAGTAATGCTGATAAAAGTTCAAAAAAAAAGCTGCACGTTTTGATATATGAATTGTTGAAATAGCACAACACCTAACACACTAACCATATGGCCACAGAGAACCTGAGTTACAATGAGCTTTATACTATGAGGAATCAAAGACTGTCCAATGACAGCTGAATAATTGGAATCAAAAGTCAAGCAATGAAGTGAAAAGACTGAGGCAGGAATCGAACCCATGACCATATGATCACTAAACCTTTACTCTGCCACTCAGCTACAGAGAGCACACTGCTTTCAAAACTGTTGTCATTCATTGTAATGTGATGATGTGCTGCAAACTGGTGTGAGTAATCAAGGAGATAACAAACACCTGTAACCAATTGAAGGCGGGGGAGGAGAGCAGAATTCAACATAACATAACAAGAGTTCTTCCCTTGGATTCGAACCAGTGACCTGAGGGTTGGCAGGCATCTACCCTAACCCCTACACTACAGTGGAGTTGTGAAGAAGATAGGTTGAGACTTTGATGAATGTGAGATTTTTTGTGAAAAAGTTAAATATTTGAAAAAGTATAAATAGTTAAAAAGAGAAAAGTAATGCCGATAAAGTTCAAAAAAAGCTGCACGTTTTGATATATGAATTGTTGAAATAGCACAAAGTATGAAGGACTAGAAGAAGACCGTAAAAAGGCGGAAGAAAATGGCCAAACAGAAGAACAATAGTGTGACTGCTTCAGCAGTCACACTAACTAGAAAAAGCATTTCCAAGAATGGAAATGGTGTGACTGCTGACAGCAACTGAACGCTGTTGCAGAATTAGCAAATAGTGCAAGCTGTGATCACCAAACAAAAGTTTGACCAAGGTCAGAATCAAACCCACATCCTCATGGTCATTAGACTTCCACTCTGCCTCTAGGCCACGGTGCACACACAGTTACAGAGACTGTTGTCTGTTAATGATCTGCACACTGTCAACATCAAGAAAGCTTGAGAGTCAAGCTTGAATGACTTAGAATGAAAATGTCTGTGAATTTCAGGCTGAGCACTAACCATATGGCCACAGAGAACCTGAGTTACAATGAGCTTTATACTATGAGGAATCAAAGACTGTCCAATGACAGCTGAATAATTGGAATCAAAAGTCAAGCAATGAAGTGAAAAGACTGAGGCAGGAACCGAACCCATGACCATATGATCACTAAACCTTTACTCTGCCACTCAGCTACAGAGAGCACACTGCTTTCAAGACTGTTGTCATTCATTGTAATGTGATGATGTGCTGCAAACTGGTACGAGTAATCAAGGAGATAACAAACACCTGTAACCAATTGAAGGCAGGGGAGGAGAGCAGAATTCAACATAACATAACAAGAGTTCTTCCCTTGGATTCGAACCAGTGACCTTAGGGTTGGCAAACATCCACCCTAACCCCTACACTACAGTGGAGTTGTGAAGAAGAGAGGTTGAGACTTTGATGAATGTGAGATTTTTTGTGAAAAAGTTAAATATTTGAAAAAGTATAAATAGTTAAAAAGAGAAAAGTAATGCCGATAAAGTTCAAAAAAAGCTGCACGTTTTGATATATGAATTGTTGAAATAGCACAAAGTATGAAGGACTAGAAGAAGACCGTAAAAAGGCGGAAGAAAATGGCCAAACAGAAGAACAATAGTGTGACTGCTTCAGCAGTCACACTAATAATAACTAGAAAAAGCATTTCCAAGAATGGAAATGGTGTGACTGCTGATAGCAACTGAACGCTGTTGCAGAATTAGCAAATAGTGCAAGCAGTGATCACCATACAAATGTTTGACCAAGGTCGGAATTGAACCCACAACCTCATGGTCATTAGACTTCCACTCTGCCTCTAGGCCACGGTGCACACACAGTTGCAGAGACTGTTGTCTGTTAATGATCTGCACACTGTCAACATCAAGAAAGCTTGAGAGTCAAGCTTGAATGACTTAGAATGAAAATGTCTGTGAATTTCAGGCTGAGCACTAACCATATGGCCACAGAGAACCTGAGTTACAATGAGCTTTATACTATGAGGAATCAAAGACTGTCCAATGACAGCTGAATAATTGGAATCAAAAGTCAAGCAATGAAGTGAAAAGACTGAGGCAGGAACCGAACCCATGACCATATGATCACTAAACCTTTACTCTGCCACTCGGCTACAGAGAGCACACTGCTTTCAAGACTGTTGTCATTCATTGTAATGTGATGATGTGCTGCAAACTGGTACGAGTAATCAAGGAGATAACAAACACCTGTAACCAATTGAAGGCAGGGGAGGAGAGCAGAATTCAACATAACATAACAAGAGTTCTTCCCTTGGATTCGAACCAGTGACCTTAGGGTTGGCAAACATCCACCCTAACCCCTACACTACAGTGGAGTTGTGAAGAAGAGAGGTTGAGACTTTGATGAATGTGAGATTTTTTGTGAAAAAGTTAAATATTTTAAAAAGTATAAATAGTTAAAAAGAGAAAAGTAATGCCGATAAAGTTCAAAAAAGCTGCACGTTTTGATATATGAATTTTTGAAATAGCACAAAGTATGAAGGACTAGAAGAAGACCGTAAAAAGGCGGAAGAAAATGGCCAAACAGAAGAACAATAGTGTGACTGCTTCAGCAGTCACACTAATAATAACTAGAAAAAGCATTTCCAAGAATGGAAATGGTGTGACTGCTGATAGCAACTGAACGCTGTTGCAGAATTAGCAAATAGTGCAAGCAGTGATCACCATACAAATGTTTGACCAAGGTCGGAATTGAACCCACAACCTCATGGTCATTAGACTTCCACTCTGCCTCTAGGCCACGGTGCACACACAGTTGCAGAGACTGTTGTCTGTTAATGATCTGCACACTGTCAACATCAAGAAAGCTTGAGAGTCAAGCTTGAATGACTTAGAATGAAAATTTCTGTGAATTTCAGGCTGAGAGCAGCAGTTTCAACATGAAGCAAGTTATCAGAAGTCAACAGAGGACAACTGGGAAAATAATTCACTATAATTGTTGTTGAGGCAAGAATTGAACCAGCAACCTTCAGGTCTCCAGACCAGCAAGCTAACCACTAGGCTACAGACAGAGACAGTATGTGAGGGGTAAAGAAAACCTTTGATAAGAGGATCACTGGCTTCTGCTTAAAAAAAAAAGTAAGGAATCGAACCCATGACCTCATGATCAATAAACCTTTACTCTGCCACTTCGCCACAGAGAGCACAGACATAAGCATGTTTCAGACAGAGTTGTGGAGAATTCTCAGCATTGGGCTGAATGAGAGCAGAGAGCTCCCTGGCTGCATTTAAAAAATATTTAAAATTATTATCTAAGTCTCTTTGCATTTTTGACCAGAATTTAGCCAGAAGACAAGTGTGGCTACAAAACTGGAGAAAATAATTTGTCTAGAGTTTAATTTGCAGAAAAAGTTAAATATTTTAAAAAGTATAAATAGTTAAAAAGAGAAAAGTAACGCCGATAAAGTTCAAAAAAAGCTGCACGTTTTGATATATGAATTGTTGAAATAGCACAACACCTAACACACTAACCATATGGCCACAGAGAACCTGAGTTACAATGAGCTTTATACTATGAGGAATCAAAGACTGTCCAATGACAGCTGAATAATTGGAATCAAAAGTCAAGCAATGATGTGAAATGACTGAGGCAGGAATCGAACCCGTGACCATATGATCACTAAACCTTTACTCTGCCACTCGGCTACAGAGAGCACACTGCTTTCAAGACTGTTGTCATTCATTGTAATGTGATGATGTGCTGCAAACTGGTACGAGTCAAGGAGATAACAAACACCTGTAACCAATTGAAGGCGGGGGAGGAGAGCAGAATTCAACATAACATAACAAGAATTCTTCCCTTGGATTCGAACCAGTGACCTTAGGGTTGGCAGGCAGTTTACCTAACCCCTACACTACAGAGGGTTTTTTAAGCAGCGCAGTTGCGATATAATAAATGATAAAATAAAAATATAAAACACCCAACATACAAATTAAAAAATCGCCCCAATATCTACGTATTAAAAAAATATACATTTACAAATAAATGTAAATCAAAAGAATTAAAAATCAAAACCATCATAACAACTTACACTCACCTACATATATAATATCAAAAATGCAATCGTACCTGATGCGCTATCCCTTTCTGCATAACCCACATAATATAAAATTAATATACTTCTAATTCCTTATTTCCCATACTAATAGCATTACTGTTCACTTTTTTCACCAACCCATTCTACCATCAATTATGTATATAACTATTAGTCCTTTCTTACCTTATAGCCTAAAAACACA